>NC_135570.1:17606320-17808820 GCF_964340395.1 Glandiceps talaboti
GAAAGTAATTTAAGCCTCTAGGCCATATGAAATGTCAGCCCCAAACATCTAGGCCATATGTAATGTGAGCCCCAAACCTATAGGCCATATGAAATGTGAGCCCCAAACCTATAGGCCATATGAAATGTCAGCCCCAAACATCTAGGCCATATGAAATGTGAGCCCCAAACCTATAGTCCATATGAAATGTGAGCCCCAAACCTATAGGCCATATAATGTCAGCCCCAAACCTCTAGGCCATATGAAATGTGAGCCCCAAACCTCTAGGCCATATGAAATGTGAGCCCCAAACCTATAGGCCATATGAAATGTGAGCCCCAAACCTATAGGCCATATGAAATGTGAGCCCCAAACCTCTAGGCCATATGAAATGTGAGCCCCAAACCTCTAGGCTATATGAAATGTGAGCCCCAAACCTCTAGGCCATATGAAATGTGAGCCCCAAACCTCTAGGCCATATGAAATGTGAGCCCCAAACCTCTAGGCCATATGAAATGTGAGCCCCAAACCTATAGGCCATATGAAATGTGAGCCCCAAACCTATAGGCCATATGAAATGTGAGCCCCAAACCTCTAGGCCATATGAAATGTGAGCCCCAAACCTCTAGGCCATATGAAATGTGAGCCCCAAACCTCTAGGCCATATGAAATGTGAGCCCCAAACCTCTAGGCCATATGAAATGTGAGCCCCAAACCTCTAGGCCATATGAAATGTGAGCCCCAAACCTATAGGCCATATGAAATGTGAGCCCCAAACCTCTAGGCCATATGAAATGTGAGCCCCAAACCTCTAGGCCATATGAAATGTGAGCCCCAAACCTCTAGGCCATATGTAATGTCAGCCCCAAACCTCTAGGCCATATGAAATGTGAGCCCCAAACCTCTAGGCCATATGAAATGTGAGCCCCAAACCTCTAGGCCATATGAAATGTGAGCCTCAAACCTCTAGGCCATATGAAATGTGAGCCCCAAACCTCTAGGCCATATGAAATGTGAGCCCCAAACCTCTAGGCCATATGAAATGTGAGCCCCAAACCTCTAGGCCATATGAAATGTGAGCCCCAAACCTCTAGGCCATATGAAATGTGAGCCCCAAACCTCTAGGCCATATGAAATGTGAGCCCCAAACCTCTAGGCCATATTAAATGTGAGCCCCAAACCTATAGGCCATATGAAATGTGAGCCCCAAACCTCTAGGCCATATGAAATGTGAGCCCCAAACCTCTAGGCCATATGAAATGTGAGCCCCAAACCTCTAGGCCATATGAAATGTGAGCCCCAAACCTATAGGCCATATGAAATGTGAGCCCCAAACCTCTAGGCCATATGTAATGTCAGCCCCAAACCTCTAGGCCATATGAAATGTCAGCCCCAAACCTCTAGGCCATATGAAATGTGAGCCCCAAACCTATAGGCCATATGAAATGTGAGCCCCAAACCTATAGGCCATATGAAATGTGAGCCCCAAACATCTAGGCCATATGTAATGTGAGCCCCAAACCTCTAGGCCATATGAAATGTGAGCCCCAAACCTCTAGGCCATATGAAATGTGAGCCCCAAACCTCTAGGCCATATGAAATGTGAGCCCCAAACTTCTAGGCCATATGAAATGTGAGCCCCAAACCTCTAGGCCATATGAAATGTGAGCCCCAAACCTCTAGGCCATATGAAATGTGAGCCCCAAACCTCTAGGCCATATGAAATGTGAGCCCCAAACCTCTAGGCCATATGAAATGTGAGCCCCAAACCTCTAGGCCATATGAAATGTGAGCCCCAAACCTCTAGGCCATATGAAATGTGAGCCCCAAACCTCTAGGCCATATGAAATGTGAGCCTCAAACCTCTAGGCCATATGAAATGTGAGCCCCAAACCTCTAGGCCATATGAAATGTGAGCCCCAAACCTCTAGGCCATATGAAATGTGAGCCCCAAACCTCTAGGCCATATGAAATGTGAGCCTCAAACCTCTAGGCCATATGAAATGTGAGCCCCAAACCTCTAGGCCATATGAAATGTGAGCCCCAAACCTATAGGCCATATGAAATGTGAGCCCCAAACCTCTAGGCCATATGAAATGTGAGCCCCAAACCTCTAGGCCATATGAAATGTGAGCCCCAAACCTCTAGGCCATATGAAATGTGAGCCCCAAACCTCTAGGCCATATGAAATGTGAGCCCCAAACCTCTAGGCCATATGAAATGTGAGGGTGTATGAATGTTTGTAAAGAAGGATCAGATTATGTTTTGGTATGAAATGTTTCAATCAAAATGGAAGATATCAACTTTTTTCCTAATTTCAGAATTAACCATAATAGCATGATTTGACCAATTAAGATGTCTGTGCAGGGTGAATCTCACAAATGATGTAACTTCAACTTCATCAATAACCCTGTTGTTAATGTGGAGGGTACCAGTTTTCTGTTTCTAGTGATGATATAGTTTGTTTTGAGGTAATTAATTGCAAGTTTGTTTGCTCAGCATCTGGTAACTACATTTTGTAGTTGTGTATCTACAAAGGCTAGGTCTATATTTTATTGCAGCAAATATCAGGAAAAGTGTGAAAAAGGTTTGTCCATCAGCAAATAACATAAAGTTAAAAAAGACAGAAGAGCTGTATACATCGATCATTACTGAAAAGTAAAAATAACGTTGATTCTAGAACTGAACCAAGGCTTTGGAACGCCACATTCAATACCTTTACTTGATGATACATATGTGTGTGTGTGTGTGCGTGTTATGTGTCTATAATACATATATATATACACACAGGCATGTACACACAATGTACATATGTATGCACATGCAACACACACACACACACACACACACACACACACACATATACATACACACATATACACACACATACGTACAAACTATTTTTTTTTAAATCTTTACAAAATTTGGTATTTTAATATTGCAATAAAAGTAATCACTCTGGATGCCAGCAAGTAAAAGCTAACAACATAAAACATAAAAGTTGACAATGACATGTCTACTCATAACAAGCATACCACATAACAATTGTTGTTTGTATTTTGGATCAACATTGTTTCTGAAACCTCAATATTGCTGTAATTTTAACATCCTACAAAACTAAACCACTGTAACTCTCAAATAAAAATTGAAATCTAATAATCTGCAACCAATACATTCAAAAAAACTATTTGTGTCTCTTGAGATATGAAAATAAAAGAAATAGTTCTGAGTAAATTAAAGTTTGCTTGCATTCAATCTAAAATACTTTTACCATTAACTTTAAATGGACTATACATTAGTGTAATACAAGACAAAGACAACAGTATCACTGCATTTTGTGAAATCTGTGAAAACAAACATCAGTTATGAAAATCACAGACAGAAAATTCTTGCTACTAGAAACACAAGATGTTAGTCAGTCATAAAGTGTCTTTGAAGTCTGATAATGGCTGGGAATCCCAGAAACAGGAAGGGAGGAATCTGATAATACTAGCATTAATACTATCATATTGGTAGGGAACCCTGGTAAGAACACTGGGGAACTTTGAGGTAGGTTTCACCTACGTACTTCCTTAACAAAAACACTGGTAGGGAACCCTGGCAAAATGATTGGGGGAGTCAGGTACATTTTATCTGCTTACCACCCTTAACAAAAACACTGGTAGGGAACCCTGGTAAAATGACTGGGAACTCGGGTAGATTTTATCTGCTTACCACCCTTAACAAAAACACAGGTAGGGAACCCTGGTAAAATGACTGGGCAACTCAGGTAGATTTTATCTGCTTACCACCCAGACCCTTAACAAAAACACTGGTAGGGAACCCTGGTAAAATGACTGGGCAACTCAGGTAGATTTTATCTGCTTACCACCCAGACCCTTAACAAAAACACTGGTAGGGAACCCTGGTAAAATGACTGGGCAACTCAGGTAGATTTTATCTGCTTACCACCCTTAACAAAAACACTGATGACATTTTAGTGAATATAAAGTAAAATCTGTTCAAGTTGTAACCCTTGAAAATCTTTACAAATCATTTCAACTCAGAAATCATAATTATTGACTGTGCAAGCCGAATTACTATTATTTTTTAAAAACAAACTTGTACATTGTTTTGCCATTTGAAAAACACACCAACCTTTCAACTCTGATTAAACAAGATCAAATAATTGACATTTTCATACTTTGATAGACTTCAATTAAAGCTAATATACATTCATTGCTTTTATACACATTTCTCACTAAACAATTAATATATCAATTTTTTGTCTAAATTCTTTTTGGAAGCTGACATTTTGGTCATAAACTTACACATGTTCTATACCAATGACTTTGCTTGTTCCTGGTAATCAGGAATGAGACAAGTTTCATGCAAAGACATACAGGGTGTGGGTAACTATACAAACAACACACAGATATACTGGATCCCAACTATGCAACTCTGTTCTCTGATAAGAACACTACACATGATAATGATTGAGTGTGACTTTTCAAAAATTTGAAATATTTCATACAGAAAGTTTATTTTATGACTAACTTTCACAAACTTAACAAAGTGATAAGCGTTAATAATGAAGTAATTATAATCTCTCCTACTGGACTTGCTGTTGTTTTGAACGACAACAGTTTTACGTCCTATCCTGGAAGCTTCCTCAGGCCGATTGATCGGAGGAAGCTTCCAGGATAGGACGTAAAACTATTGTCATTCAAAAACAACAGCAAGTCCAGTAGGATAGATTATAATTACTTTGTTATTTACTTCATACCTGGATGATTGAGAACATTTATAGACAAACTGATAAGAGAATCACCTGAATCTACATCAGTGGTAACTGTTCTTTTTTTTTGTAAAACTGATCTTATTGTTTTTCCCTAACTTTGTCTCTGCATGATTTAATCTTCTCTTAGCTCACTTACAGGCTGTAATGACTTGGTTTCTGTAACTCTATGTAATTACACCCTATATATAGGGTGTCAGGCTTTAATGACTTGGTTTCTGTAACTCTATGTAATTACACCCTAAATATAGGGTGTCAGGCTTTAATGACTTGGTTTCTGTAACTCTATGTAATTACACCCTAAATATAGGGTGTCAGGCTTTAATGACTTGGTTTCTGTAACGCTATGTAATTACACCCTAAATATAGGGTGTCAGGCTTTAATGACTTGGTTTCTGTAACTCTATGTAATTACACCCTTTATCACAATAATACGTGCATATCTTCTACTGTGTGACGTCAAACAGGGGTGATTTCAGAGCACATCACCCCTGTTCTACCGAACTATTTTTTCTCCGTACTGTTCGAGTGTTCGTGCAATCCTATGCTACGATCAAGTTTATTGTAATAATTATGTGCTTTCAAAATGTAAATGCATACATTACGTTACATATATCCTTGGATGGCATGAGTTTGATACGTAGAAGTACTTTTATTTTTATTTGGTACATTTTATTCTATTTAAAAATCACGTAGATTATCGATGTAGCAGCCTGCAAGTGCAAGCTTACTTCGCTTCGAGCTCAGATCTCCGAACTTACACAACGCGAGAAAATATGATTAAAATGACGGCACAAAAGTCGTATTCAGACAATTCTACTTACGTGTTAAACTAAATTCGATATTACATGTAGTTCGCAAGGTTGTAACCGATCATTTTGGTTGAGAAACCACAGAACAGTATGACCGATACCGTGTTTGTAGTAAGCTTGACCTCGCGACAGGTCACGCGATTATGTAATTTGCATAGCCGTCGGTTGCCATTTTTTAATACGCGATGAAGAATATAGTGCGACGAAATGATGCAGTATTCGTAAAATACGAATGAAATTTTAGAAAAATACGGGGAATACTTAGTTATGTGATAAATATATAATTCCATGAAATCAATGTTAGTTTTACGTCATAATGCTCCTCGTATGATTTCACGGACTACAAATTCTCGCCTACCAGCTCGAATGTAATTACACCCTATATATAGGGTGTCAGTCTTTAATGACTTGGTTTCAGTAACTCTATGTAATTACACCCTATATATAGGGTGTCAGGCTTTAATGACTTGGTTTCTGTAACTCTATGTAATTACACCCTAAATATAGGGTGTCAGGCTTTAATGACTTGGTTTCTGTAACTCTATGTAATTACACCCTATATATAGGGTGTCAGGCTTTAATGACTTGGTTTCTGTAACTCTATGTAATTACACCCTAAATATAGGGTGTCAGGCTTTTGGTTGATGCCAGGTTTGAGTTCAGTTGATTTAAAGTGAAAGTTACAGTTAAGTGAAACTATGCTTCAGTGAGTAGAATACTACAAGTGACTTTTAAATACACAGCAATAAATCTCACCCTGAAAATGTATAAACTCTGTGTGTGCTTCTTTAACTTACAAAGTAATTATTTTCATTTAGCCCAAGATCATGTCTTATCATTCCTTCAATAGTCCCTCTCAACTACTAATCACAACACTACATAGTCCCTCTCTACTACTAATCACAACACTACATAGTCCCTCTCTACTACTAATCACAACACTACATAGTCCCTCTCTACTACTAATCACAACACTACATAGTCCCTCGATCTCTACTACTAATCACAACACTACATATTCCCTCTCAACTACTAATCACAACACTACATAGTCCCTCTCTACTACTAATCACAACACTACATAGTCCCTCTCTACTACTAATCACAACACTACATAGTCCCTCTCTACTACTAATCACAACACTACATAGTCCCTCTCTACTACTAATCACAACACTACATATTCCCTCTCAACTACTAATCACAACACTACATAGTCCCTCTCTACTACTAATCACAACACTACATAGTCCCTCTCTACTACTAATCACAACACTACATAGTCCCTCTCTACTACTAATCACAACACTACATAGTCCCTCTCTACTACTAATCACAACACTACATAGTCCCTCTCTACTACTAATCACAACACTACATAGTCCCTCTCTACTACTAATCTCAACACTACATAGTCCCTCTCTACTACTAATCACAACACTACATAGTCCCTCTCTACTACTAATCACAACACTACATAGTCCCTCTCTACTACTAATCACAACACTACATAGTCCCTCTCTACTACTAATCACAACACTACATAGTCCCTCTCTACTACTAATCACAACACTACATAGTCCCTCTCTACTACTAATCACAACGCTACATAGTCCCTCTCTACTACTAATCACAACGCTACATAGTCCCTCTCTACTACTAATCACAACGCTACATAGTCCCTCTCTACTACTAATCACAACGCTACATAACCCCTCTCTACTACTAATCACAACACTACATAGTCCCTCTCTACTACTAATCACAACACTACATAGTCCCTCTCTACTACAAATCACAACACTACATAGTCCCTCTCTACTACTAATCACAACACTACATAGTCCCTCTCTACTACTAATCACAACACTACATAGTCCCTCTCTACTACTAATCACAACACTACATAGTCCCTCTCTACTACTAATCACAACGCTACATAGTCCCTCTCTACTACTAATCACAACACTACATAGTCCCTCTCTACTACTAATCACAACACTACATAGTCCCTCTCTACTACTAATCACAACGCTACATAGTCCCTCTCTACTACTAATCACAACGCTACATAGTCCCTCTCTACTACTAATCACAACGCTACATAGTCCCTCTCTACTACTAATCACAACGCTACATAGTCCCTCTCTACTACTAATCACAACGCTACATAGTCCCTCTCTACTACTAATCACAACGCTACATAGTCCCTCTCTACTACTAATCACGCTACATAGTCCCT
Organism: Glandiceps talaboti; assembly: GCF_964340395.1. Lineage (NCBI taxonomy): Eukaryota > Metazoa > Hemichordata > Enteropneusta > Spengelidae > Glandiceps > Glandiceps talaboti. The sequence continues at coordinate 17,614,131 of NC_135570.1, forward strand.
CTCTACTACTAATCACAACACTACATAGTCCCTCTCTACTACTAATCACAACGCTACATAGTCCCTCTCTACTACTAATCACAACACTACATATTCCCTCTCAACTACTAATCACAACACTACATAGTCCCTCTCTACTACTAATCACACTACATAGTCCCTCTCTACTACTAATCACAACACTACATAGTCCCTCTCTACTACTAATCACAACACTACATAGTCCCTCTCTACTACTAATCACAACACTACATAGTCCCTCTCTACTACTAATCACAACACTACATAGTCCCTCTCTACTACTAATCACAACACTACATAGTCCCTCTCTACTACTAATCACAACACTACATATTCCCTCTCAACTACTAATCACAACACTACATAGTCCCTCTCTACTACTAATCACACTACATAGTCCCTCTCTACTACTAATCACAACACTACATAGTCCCTCTCTACTACTAATCACAACACTACATAGTCCCTCTCTACTACTAATCACAACACTACATAGTCCCTCTCTACTACTAATCACAACACTACATAGTCCCTCTCTACTACTAATCACAACACTACATAGTCCCTCTCTACTACTAATCACAACACTACATACATTATTTTTCACAACTTTATTAATATAGTGATATTCTAATATACAAATTTAAATGTACATGATTTCCAAAACTGGACTCCTCATTTGAATAAATTTATATCTGCTGTTGTCTTTTATTCATTATTTTATTTATTTGATATTTTTGTCAATTGATATCTAAATGATGTTATTGCACATGTTATAAGATATATGTATTTGTATAAATACATAAAAACTTTAGACTACATCAACCTTATAATTATGGCTTAGAAATCAAGACAAATCAGTTTTCTATAACCAGAAAAACAAAAGAATTTATACTATGGTCACTAAGAATAGTTTACAGAACACATTGGAATGATTAAGAACTATACAACACATATTGTTAAAACTAAAGATTGCTTTGGTTATCAGAAAAACAAAAGAACTTTATACTGTGGCCACTAGGGAATAGTTTACAGAACACATTGGAATGGTTAAGAACTATACAACACATATTGTTAAAACTAAAAGTTGCTTTGGTTATCAGAAAACCAAAAGAACTTTATACTATGGCCACTAGGGAATAGTTTACAGAACACATTGGAATGATTAAGAACTATACAACACATATTGTTAAAACTATATGTTGCTTTGGTTATCAGAAAAACAAAAGAATTTATACTATGGCTACTAGGGAATAGTTTACAGAACACATTGGAATGATTAAGAATTAAAAATACATTATCATAATTAAATGTTGCTTTGGTTGACACATGTATTCCACTGGCAATACAGATGAAAAACAGCAGTTATTACATCCACAACATGAAATAACAGTTGATAAATTCACAAGGTGATACAATCTTATATGTTGGTTTATTCAGTTTGGTCAGGCTTTACTGTAAACAAAATCTTTTCTTGCAGCCATTAAAGTATTCTTCATTAGCATCGCTACTGTCATTGGTCCAACACCACCTGGTACAGGTGTAATACGACTAGCCTTGTCATGAACACCTGGTAAAATAATAACAAATAATATAATCTTTGTATGATCTATAGATGTAGCAAGTTTCATTGACTTTGGTGTAGCCGTGCTGCATGTGTAACCCCATTTATACAATCATTAATTTATGCCCATTAAGGTGCGTCTTTTCCTAGTTTGCATGCTTATTACATCAGAAATACAAATGTTTACATGTACATGTAAACATGGCATTCTTCCACACTCCATATACACATACACAGCTTACACTTCCAAAATGTCACAAGAAAACATTTATAATATGCAACAATACTCTGTACAGTGGTTTAATGTTATCTTTCTGGGCTTTCTATTTTTCTATGGTAATCACTCTCTGAATGACAGTGTTAACATTCAACTTGAGAGAGACACAGTTGCAAAAGCGTTTGATACAAATTGTATGATGCTGAAGAGAACTGTGAACTTGGTATACACCGAGAGATTCATTTATTCTTGAACGATGCCTTACATGTAACATTACTAGTAAACCACATGTTCACCTCAGAGCATACTAGTGGAGAGAGAAGACATGTCAGACCTCATAGCATGTACATCCTGAGCTAGTAGTGAATGATCAGTTCACATAATGCATTCGATCATCTAGTAACGAAGCTCAAAAAGAACAAGTTTCACTTTTAGTGACAATGAAATGGTGACGAGGTGATATGAATTTCTCTGAGCGAAGTTTTCAGTCTTAACTGTACGCCACCAATGGTGGTCTATTTGATCACCGCTTTGCCTATGAACAGAAGATGCTTCACAGTTCATTAATTATGCAAATTAGCAATTAATTGACAGCACTGAATTTCATTAAGAACTATCATATCTCTGTATTAAGCACTGCAGACACACAGAGACAGAGACATACAAACACACAAACACACACAGGCTTTTCATCCCTAAATCATAATCTTCCTTATGGAAGGTAAAAATACTGCCAATGGCATTGTAGCACAACTGTACAGTTTTTAAAAATGTTTACCCACATGCTGATCCATGCTACATGTAGGAATAGGAGTTCATTTGCTGAATGACTATCCAGTTGCCTATCCAACCCTGTTGTTATCACTGCAATATATGCGATCATTTGGCTGTTGCTATGGGTGGGGTCTTGTTGCTAGCCATATTTACATTTTTTGAATGTTTATTCATTTGTCTATTAATCCCTGCTGTTATCTTTGCAATATACGTGTTCATTTGACTGTTGCTATGGGCATGGTCTTGTTCCTAGGCACATTTACAAACATTTTTTGAATGTTTATTCACTTCTCTAGTAATCCCTGTTGATATCTTTGAAATATATCTGATCATTTGGCCATTGCTATGGGAGTGGTAATGTTGCTAGACATATTTGCATATATCTTTTGAATGTTCGTTCACTTGTCTATGAATAACTGATGTTATCTTTGCAATATATGTGATCCTTTGGCTGTTGCTATGGGTGTGGTCTTGTTGCTAGGTATATTTGCATATATTTTTTAATGTTTATTCATATGTCTATTAATCCCTGCTATCCGGCTTTGCAATATACTGTAAATCATGTTCTATTAGCGAGCATGTTATTTTAGCAAAATTAGCGAATAGTGTAGCTTTGCTAATATTCAAATTGCCGCTATTAACAGAATGTGTTGAAATATTATATTCAAAATGGACGCAGATGAAAACTTCAATATACCACACATGCACATGTCACACATACAGTACTAGTCTACACACATAAACAGGCAGAACATCATGAATGATTTACAACACATAATTGTGGTTTCAAATTTGAACTGGGGATCAGATTTTTGCATAGATTCAATTCATAGTTTATTCACTATAATGTATATATAAAAAATACATCAGAAATCCTGTTGGCTATTGTAACGCTAAAAAAATAGCAGTTAAATACAACATCCAGCAACAGTTACCAGTCAAATACAAACAATCACAAATAAACGCTAACGATGACTAGAATTACGAGCATCTCGCAAGAGGGTCCTTCCCATTTAATCAGTGGACTGCTGACATGTAAAAAAAATTTCTGTGACGTTCTGATTTCGCTGTAAGTGAGCGATAAACGTTTCCCTGATGGTATAAGGGAGAACTGATTGTTGGCCAGATGGGAAGAATCAGATAGAATTGATTTCATTTTCTTTTTCATCCTAGACCTGTAAATATCATCTATAAAAATGAGGCAGATTTACACCAATAATGTGCTCGTCTGAATGTACGTATCACACAGTTTAGTAGGCGCCGGTCCTCCACAGTGGAGCTCCTGTACCAGAAAATAATGGAGATTGTTAACTCACTCTCAATAACTGCCAGGTAAAATTTTATCAGAATATTCTTCCTAAGACCGAAGCCCGCCAACCTACGCGTACGGGTAGCTTGCATTTAATACATTTAATGCATTTAATACATTTAATACATTTAATACATTCTAGAGTTGCACAAAATACATTCTATTTCTCGGCGATGGTCCGGGTAGCTTGCATTTAATACATTTAATGCATTTAATACATTTAATACATTTAATACATTTAATACATTCTAGAGTTGCACGAAATACATTCTATTCCTCGGCGATGGTCCGGGTAGCTTGCATTTAAAACATTTAATGCATTTAATACATTTAATACATTTAATACATTCTAGAGTTGCACGAAATACATTCTATTCCTCGGCGATGGTCCGGGTAGCTTGCATTTAATACATTTAATGCATTTAATACATTTAATACATTTAATACATTCTAGAGATGCACGAAATACATTCTATTTCTCGGCGATGGTCCGGGTAGCTTGCATTTAATACATTTAATGCATTTAATACATTTAATACATTCTAGAGTTGCACGAAATACATTCTCTTTCTCGGCGATGGTCCGGGTAGCTTGTATTTAATACATTTAATACATTCTAGAGTTGCACGAAATACATTCTATTCCTCGGCGATGGTCCGGGTAGCTTGCATTTAATACATTTAATACATTTAATGCATTTAATGAATTTAATACATTCTAGAGTTGCACGAAATACATTCTATTCCTCGGCGATGGTCCGGGTAGCTTGCATTTAATACATTTAATACATTTAATGCATTTAATGAATTTAATACATTCTAGAGTTGCACGAAATACATTATATTTCTCGGCGATGGTCCGGGTAGGTTGCATTTAATACATTCTAGAGTTGCACGAAATACATTCTATTTGTCGGCGATGGTCCGGATAGCTTGCATTTAATACATTTAATCAATTTAATGCATTTAAATGTATTAAATGCAAGGTCCCGTACCATCTCCCGATACTACAATGTATTTCGTGCAACTCTAGAATGTATTAAATGTATTAAATGCAAGGTCCTGTACCGCCTCCCGATACTAGAATGTATTAATAAATGCATTAAATGTATTAAATGCAAGGTCCCGTACCACCTCCCGATACCAGAATGACTATTTTGTGCAACTCTAGAATGTATTAAATGTATTAAATGCAAGGTCCCGTACCGCCTCCCGATACTAGAATGTATTTCGTGCAACTCTAGAATGTATTAAATGTATTAAATGCAAGTTCCTGTACCGTCTCTCGATACTAGAATGTATTAAATGTATTAAATGTATTAAATGCAAGGTCCCGTACCGCCTCCTGATATTAGAATGTATTTCGTGCAACTCTAGAATGTATTAAATGCAAGGTCCTGTACCGCCTCCTGATACTAGAATGTATTAAATGTTTTAAATGCAAGGTCCCGTACCGTCTCCCTTTACTAGAATGTATTTCGTGCAACTCTAATTTGTCGGCGACGGTCCGGGTAGCTTGCATTTAATACATTAAATACATTTAATGCATTTAATGCATTTAATACATTCTAGAGGTGCACGAAATACATTCTTTTTCTCGGCGATGGTCAGGGTAGCTTGCATTTAATGATTTCTAACTTCTCTTCAAAAAATGTAAAACGTGCATGAGTTAAATGTAAAAAATGTATTTCGTGCAAAATATCTGACTTCTGGCCATGGATGGACAATTAATCAACGGAAGTCAGTTACTACCTGGTGGCAGCTACTACTAGATTTTCAACGATTACCCTACCCTTACCCTTTAACCTTATTCTTTTACAGAATTTGACAGAACACAGAATACAAATAAATCACCCCAACAACAACACAAAACGAGAAATCCAAGTCGAAATGTGACGCCATTCAAAATCGGGCTATGAGATATTTTCTCGGTGTCCATAAATTCGCTCCGATACTTGCTGTTAATGGAGATATGGGCTGGGACAGTTGTCTGATAAGGCACCAGCTTAATATGGCCAGATTATGGAATCGTTTATTATCTATGCCAGATAACAGGATAACCAAACAAGTGTTTTTATGGGACTATGAGTTAAATTCAAAAAGTTTGGCCCAGGATATGTTGAAATTATTTACAGAAATTGGTTTACAAGGAATATGGAGACATGTAATATTTCATTTGTTAAAGAAAAACTGAGAAGCTTTCATGGTAGTTAATTATTGGGAAATTAATGTGAAAGAAAAGCCTAAGTTAAAAACTTATGTTACTTTCAAAAAACATTATGGTCTGGAAAATTACTTAACGGATAATTTGTCACGTGGTAAGCGATCACTTTTAGCTCAGCTCAGACTAGGTATTCTTCCTTTAAAAATTGAAACTGGTAGATTTTCTAATTTAGACAGGGAGGAAAGACTTTGTGATTTCTGCAAAGACGCAGTTGAAGATGAGATACATTTCCCTTTTCACTGTGGACTTTATCATGAATTTCGAGAGTTTCTGTTTTCAAAAGCTAGGGAAATATCTCCTCACTTTGACACAAGAGACGTTGTTGAAAACCTAGAATTTTTAATGACAACCATGCCATTTGACCTAGCAAATTTTGTTAGCGATGCTTTTTGTAAGAGAAAGGAATTTATGTACAATGTTTAAATATGTACGCTTACTTACTTCATAAGTTAAAGATTTGTATTACTTTAGTATACATTTAATGCATTTAATGAATTCTAGAGTTGCACGAAATACATTATATTTCTTGGCGATGGTCCGGGTAGGTTGCATTTAATACATTTAATACATTTAATGCATTTAATGCATTTAATGCATTTAATACATTCTAGAGTTGCACGAAATACATTCTATTTGTCGGCGATGGTCCGGATAGCTTGCATTTAATACATTTAATCAATTTAATGCATTTAAATGTATTAAATGCCACATGACACTTTAATAAATAAACATAACATATAACAATAGCTAGCTGGGTGTGGCTATGTGTAAGTCCACACATGACACTTTAATAAATAAACATAACATATAACAATAGCTAGCTGGGTGTGGCTATGTGTAAGTCCACACATGACACTTTAATAAATAAACATAACATATAACAATAGCTAACTGGGTGTGGCTATGTGTAAGTCCACACATGACACTTTAATAAATAAACATAACATATAACAATAGCTAGCTGGGTGTGGCTATGTGTAAGTCCACACATGACACTTTAATAAATAAACATAACATATAACAATAGCTAGCTGGGTGTGGCTATGTGTAAGTCCACACATGACACTTTAATAAATAAACATAACATATAACAATAGCTAGCTGGGTGTGGCTATGTGTAAGTCCACACATGACACTTTAATAAATAAACATAACATATAACAATAGCTAGCTGGGTGTGGCTATGTGTAAGTCCACACATGACACTTTAATAAATAAACATAACATATAACAATAGCTAGCTGGGTGTGGCTATGTGTAAGTCCACACATGACACTTTAATAAATAAACATAACATATAACAATAGCTAGCTGGGTGTGGCTATGTGTAAGTCCACACATGACACTTTAATAAATAAACATAACATATAACAATAGCTAGCTGGGTGTGGCTATGTGTAAGTCCACACATGACACTTTAATAAATAAACATAACATATAACAATAGCTAGGGTCCATACTGATGCTTAATTTATCATGAAGCTTCAATGATAAAATAGTATTAAATGCTGAACTAAAATCAATGAATAAAATGAGAATATACTGCCATTTGGTTGTTGCTATGGGCATAGTCAGGGTTGCCAGGGCCAATTGTGTCAAAATATTTTGAAGAAAATCTGCAGAATAACACTTCTAGAAACATCTCACCAAGTTTCAGTCTCATTGACCAAGTCCTTTTTGAGATATAAGTTTTTGACCAAAATTCACATTTTTATGCATAATTTGCATATCACTGATGAGATCATTATATGCTTAATATTTCTTCATCTATACACCCCTAGATGCACCCCCATTAAATTCCAGCCCAATTTGCTCAGTAGTTTGGAATTAAAGATTTTGGACCAAAAAGACACATTTTAGCCCTAACTTGCATATCACTGATGGAATCATCATGTCGTGAACAATTCTTAATCTTAACCCCTAAGAATGTTCTGACCAACTTTTGGATCGATCTTCCCTGTAGTTTTTGAGTTTAAGTTTTTTTAACCAATAATTACATTTTTGACCCAAATCACACACCTGTGATACAATCACTTTGATTTGAACAATTTCCCAACTAGACACGTCCACCAAATATCATGGCAATCGGTCTGATGGTTTTTGACATTAAGTTGTTTACACATTAAATTGTTTACACACACACACACACACACACACACACACACACACACACACACACACACACGCACACACGCACACACACACACACATCCACACAGACTAGACAGACAGACAGACAGACAGACAGACACTTTGCCATGCCTATAGCACTTATGAACCTTATCAGTTCAGTTGTGCTAAAAAAGATTACTGTCATTGGTCCAACACCACCTGGTACATGTGTAATATGATAAACCTTGTCATGAACACCTGGTAAAATAACACCCCTCCCCCCTTTGTTTTAAAATATGCTCCCCTCCACTAACTTTTGAACACCGCACACACACACACACACACGCACGCACACACACACATTTTGAAATCTGGCTCCCTCTTGTAAGTTGTGTAGTAGTGTACCATACAACTTCAAATCTGGGCTCACTTTCAAGTTGTGAAGTCATCATAGTCTCCTATTTGAAATTATAGTCTCCCCCCTCCCCCATGAAGTCATCAACTTTGTCTTTTAGATCTGCGCTCCCTCTCCTCACTTTGTATGCAATCATTACCTATGTTGATTTTTTAAATCTGCCCCCCCCCCCCCGAATCATATCTTCTACACTGAAATCAGTAATATTACCTTTGAAGTCTACATCTCCTACAAGTTGATGTTTTCCAGTGTTTTTATCCTGTACTCTATTAATACCAACATCAATGACTACAACACCATCTTTGACCATGTCTGCTTTTATAAGACCTGGAATTCCTACAGCCACTACAAGAATATCTGCTGTCTTGGTGAAAAGCCGTAGTTGTTCTGGTGGTGTGTACCGATGACATATTGTAACTGTGCTATCTGCACCAAGACCTGAACCTTAGATTGTGAAGACCAAAGAAAACATTCAGTTACTACAAATTTAAATTTAAAAATAAAAATTTGATTTGGATTTTTATAACAATTATATTTATCATCGGGGTAAATCTCTTTGACTTGAGAAAATTATTAAGAGAGCCTTCAGTAATTACAGGGGGAGGCGGGGGGGGGGGGGGGGGGTTAGGGTATGTCTGAACTATAAAATGTGACCCTGCCCCCTACTCCTTTTATCTAAAATGTGACTCTCCCCAATCCCAAGTTCAAAAATGTGACACTCCCCATCTCAAAATGACAAATTCTTTGATAGATGGATGGAAATTATGTGGACAGATGAAAGGGACAGTAACTGTAACATTTGATAATGTTTTCAGTATGTTTTGTTCTGTGTATCAACTACAATTTTTATTTTCTTGTTCTACACCATAACACACATTGAAACACTCCTGTATTTGGCAAACACTTGTAAACACAGCCTGCATATGAACAAAATGTATTATTATTTTTGACAAGGGAATTTTATTCTGGACTAAAATCATCAGCAATAACAGTGCACTTTACACATATACAGGCTGTGGCAATTGACAAGCCAAATACAGGGTATTTCAACCATGTTTTAAGGAGTAGAACTATTTACAAGAAACTGCACTTGACACACAGAACAAATGTATTGAAAAAAGATCATCAAGTTACAGATACTGTCCCTTTATTGAATTTGATTATACGACACATATTTCTGTCATGCACAAATATCACCAAACTTACTGGTACATTATTCTTTGTTTATAATGGATATTGTGATTTCCATGTGGTACACACTCTCCCTGATCGAGTGACCCAGTGTAATAACTCTGAAATCTCAGTATCACTTTGTGCATTGCTTTTTTCACTATTCTCACATTCACTTTCTTTAGTGTCACTATCAATGTCATTCATATGCACATTTTGCCCTTCTATGGCAATGTATATCGATATACATTTTCAAACATAATGAGCAATGTCCTATGAAAGCCCATATGCGCCATCTACAAAAAGCAAAAAAATAAAAATATCTTGTGGGCTCCAGATAATAACTTGTTGTGCACTCCAGATAATAACTTGTTGTGCACTCCAGATAATAACTTGTTGTGCACTCCAGATAATAACTTGTTGTGCACTCCAGATAATAACTTGTTGTGCGCTCAAGATAATAAGTTGTGCACATGACATATTATCTTGAATGCACAAGATAATATCTCAAGCACTCGAGAAGAGTCGTGGGCTCGAGATATATCTCGTGCACTCGAGATAACATCTCAAGCACATGAGATAATAAGTCGTGCGCATGAGATTTAAGCCTTGCACTTGAGATAATACTGTGAAATACTAAATTTTTGCTTGGAATTTAATTTCACTGTTTTCTTGGTGTAGTTTTCTGCGAAAATAAAATCACTGAAAATACTTTTTATTCATAGATACTATGTATTCCTTTGTAAATCAGAGAAAATTAGATCCAAGATAAACAGCAACTTTCAATTTTCAGAAAAAATGAAATCCCTTGACAATATAGTATTTGACAGTTTGTTCATTATTGTTTTTTTCAAGATAAAGTATTCAGAGGATTCTTACTTTGATAAAATTACATTTATTTTGCATGGTCCACTACAAGGAGAGTCAAGGAATGTCCCTTCTATCCAATATTTTCAGTTGCTTTAAAGATGATGAAAAAAGACAATGGTAACTTTGAAATGTTGATAGAGAATGAGAGAATACAATACACCCATTATGAATCTCATGTACATGCATTGTATGCTGGGACAGTTTAAACCTGGAGTGCGAAAAATACAGACATCGCCTGCTAGCAGTCAGAGCAAAATCCCATATTTTTCTGTTCATAACACTAAACTTTATTGTTCCATATGAGGATCAGTGAAACAATAACAGGTGAATCTTTTAGTGTACAATTCATAACTTCTTTGAATGTTTTCAGTTAGAAAATAAAATAATATATAATATTTAAAAAAAATATTAAATTGTTCAGCTATATGTTTATAAATTAAAAAAACAAGGATAAATTTATAATTTGTATTTCAACAATGCTTATGACAAAATGGACCTGAAAGTGTCACACATTCCTTCTTCAAATATGCCAAATAAAAATGAAACAAACATGGCAATTCAATTCATGATATGCCACAGCATTACTTTACAGCTAGATTTCAGGTGCTCCGCCCTCTTTTTAATAACCCCTTGAGAAAAATATGTCATGTGCATGACATATTATCTCGAGAACACAACATATTATCTCAAGAGGATGACATATTATCTCGTGCGCATGACTTATTTTCATGAAAGCACGACTTATTATCTCGTGCGCATGACTTATTTTCTCGAGAGCACGACATCGTGCGCACGACATATTATCTGGAGACGAGAGCATATGACATATCTTGAGTGCACCAGATATTTTTAATTTGTTTGAGAGCATATGACATATCTTGAGTGCACCAGATATTTTAATTTGTTTGAGAGCATATGACATATCTTGAGTGCACCAGATATTTTTAATTTGTTTGAGAGCATATGACATATCTTGAGTGCACCAGATATTTTAATTTGTTTGAGAGCATATGACATATCTTGAGTGCACCAGATATTTGTAATTTGTTTGAGAGCATATGACATATCTTGAGTGCACCAGATATTTTAATTTGTTTGAGAGCATATGACATATCTTGAGTGCACCAGATATTTTAATTTGTTTGAGAGCATATGACATATCTTGAGTGCACCAGATATTTTTAATTTGTTTGCTTTTGTAGATGGAACATACAGGCTTTGATAATGTGCAGCTTGTCCTCAGTCACATGACATATTCCCAAACAGCCAAGCTACACAAGATGTCATTAGGACTTGTTTGGCATGTGAAAAACAGTAAATTGTAACTACGAAAAAGAATCTCTCAGAATTGTAGACTTTGTTTGAAAAAGTGCAGTCCCAGAATGCATTTTACAAGAATTTTATGTTTTCACTGTTATGGTAACAAGTACAATCCTTGTAATTACTGAAGGCGCCCTATCACCATTGAAATTTGTTGTCATAAATAATATTAATTATTCTATGTTTCCTGCTGACTTTTAATTGTCATTTCTACTGTATCCATGGCAGACTCACAATACACTGAATATCCCACAATTCTCTATGATTTGTATGCTTGTACATAAGCTCTTTCAATGTTGGCAAATCTCACCAGTGTTCAAGGTTTTGTGAAAACATTTTTTGAAATTTTCAAACATAGAATTGTCAAAAATATTTTCACAAAACGCTGTACATACATGTACTGGTGAAATTTACCTTAAATAAGAGTGTAATGTTTGGATTGACATACAAATCAGAGAAAATTGTGGATTATGCAGCGTAATATTAGATTGTTAGCAGTATGATTAATTGAACGTATCATCAACATTAACATACTCATGCACTTACTTTTCTTTCCTTGTTTTTAACAGACTGACCAATCATTTTAAAAGTGTTAGAATGACAAACATTCTAATAAATAGGATTATCCAATTTATCTGTAGTGATTGAGTACAAATATGGCTTGAAAATTTCTAATATTCCATGTAAATCCTTACAATTTGAAAGTGATCTCAGACTCTATAATTTCATGCAAATCTTTACATTGTTATGTAAATAATATTTGATTTACAAGTTATTTGACAAATTTTTGCTGGGTGTAATGTTATTCACTTACAACTGTATTGAGGTAATGTTTAAATCAAGTGGTGATCAGGCATGATGTCTCATTTTCCCTGTTAGGGACCGGTCAGTTTCTTCGGCCGGGGGGGGGGGGGTGGATTGGTAGGGGGGGTCACCCTGTTTTTGAAATTGGCAGTAGGGGGGGTCATGCTGTTTTGAAAATTGGGGATAGGGGGGGTCATTGTGTTTTAAATTGTGATGGAAGAAAAAAATCCTTTCTACAATGGCACATAGCCTTGTCTGAAATGTGGTACATGTCAATATTTGTTCTTGTCCCTGTTTCTTACATGAATTCTTTAATATTACTTATTAGTTCAAACATAACTATACATATACATATACATGCATTACCTAGCTACCACACTAGTTACAGAACATGTCATGTAAATGCTTGGCTGTTTCACAATCAATGCTTCACTTATATTGCAGTTTGGGGCAAAAGTGAACTTGTGACTTGAAGGTTTCGTAATGGCAATTTTCATAGATAGTTTATAAATGAAGTTAATCTAAATTGTTCTACTCGTCATGTTATTGACACTACAAATCACCACATCTCATCAGATTCCAGTTTCTATTATACACTAGGTATGACCACCTAAAGTTCTCTAACATACGTCGGTGACTTTATTATACATATATTAATGCCCCTATACTAATGTTACATGTCTATTTTATGTGATATAGGAAACTCATTTAAAACGTACATTTAGGTTAGCTTTTCGAAGCTTGGAAATATTACCTCAAAGGTTATGAATAACCTAAACATTGCCTTAGTATCTCAAGCAAAAAACTCCATATCTGCCAGGGGGAAAACCCCAAGGACTTCCTCACCCCCAGAGGTCACTCATGCATTCAACCAACAATCAGATGCACCAACAACCTTTTTACTGTCATAATGGTATTAAACTTTTCTTAAATATTTTCACCCTATTCTAATTTGAGATGGTATTGTCTTTTCAAGATGTGAAATGTTTGCCAAGATAGTCTAAAATTGCCTTAATCTCCAAATCTCCCCTACCAATGATACTACCATTAGATGTGCTGACCTACATGTATATAATGATGCCATTTAACACATTTTAAGAACATATTTCAACCCTTAGTGTAAGTTATAAAGAATAGTTTCTGATACTTGCTGTCTTGTAAAGCATGGATTAAGTTATTGCTTGAAGGGTCTAAATAGCGTAAATATTGGCTATAAGAGTAAAAATTCTTCAGGGCTTCTAGAGGGAGACCCCTCAGACCCCCCCCGCATGAGGTGAACATATCCCAGTCTCAAGCTCAAGTGTACATTAATACTTTAGTGTCTGTAAGTGTACATTAATACTTTAGTGTCTGTAATACATTTATTTAGTTAAAATAAAGAAATACAATACAATGAATAATACAATATATTTAGTTCAAATCTTTACAATTCAAACCTATTTAAGATAGCAAAATACAATACAATGCAATACAATACAATACAATACAATACAATACAATACAATACAATTACTCTCCAAGCTAGCAGTGTAAAAGGTTGAGGTAAAATAAAGGACACAGGAGACGAGTTGGGCGGCAAAAACAGGAAGTTAAAGTTTAACGAAGAACTCCACCAATACTCAAAATATGTAGTTAGAACAGTAAAAGTCCTGAGAAAATGACTAATGAAACTTTACAGTATGGAGGGATACTGAGGAAACTCATGCCCGTGCTCAAAAAGCCAATGAAAACAGTTCTATTAAACTGAAATGTAGTGAAATTCTAAAGTGGAAGTGGGTGGGTGGGTTGAAACTGCAGTACCAAAGATACGAATGACTGCACATGCATGGATTTATTACAGCAGACACATGGATGCTGCCCATGTGTGGATAATTAGCATAAAAACAAAATGACATCATGCTAGGTTTACTGAAGCTGGCATGAAACAACAATACAGAGTGTAATTAAACTAAATGTGACATCACGCTAGGTTTACTGAAGCTGGCATGAAACAACAATACAGAGTGTAATTCAATACAATTTGAAAGTGATCTCTATAAATTTAATGCAAATCTTTACAATTCAAACCAATTTAACATTATGATAGTAAAACTATTTACCATGTGAGCCATCTGTATGTAAAAGCATAGCAATTGGCATGCCAACATTTTTAGATCGTCCACACACCACTGCATTCTTACCCACAGTGTCAATACCTACAGTGAAAATGAAAATACAGAATTACAACGGTGAGCCAACTTGGAGACATGGACTTGAGAAAATGTAAAAGTGGGTTTGTTGCACTCAGGCCAACTACAATGGTGAGCCAACTTGGAGACACCAGGACTTGAGAAAATGTAAAAGTGGGTTTGTTGCAAAAACGTTTTGTGGTCTGTCAAGAAATATTGATATCTCATCATCATAAGCTTACTTTCCCTACTGTAACAATTTAAGATATGTGAACAAAATAGAATACTAACTAAAGGATGATTACATACAGTGAATTCCACAATACTGTTCAGTTTTTCTGTTCGATACAACCACACAGAAACCTTCAAGAAACTGGAAATACCAAACTTCAACAACATTGCATTTTTTGCTACATTTATGATGAAATAAATTATTTAAATGTATTACAACTCAATAAATGCAAACATTAGGGTGCCAATGTTTTTTAGTATCAAACACACAATGAAGGGCACATAAAATGTCCTTGCAGTGTTCTTCAGTGATGTCTGTATCGTGGCGTGTGTACTGTACTCATTCAATCTTGCTACAATGTATCTTAAGTAGCATGTCCAGGTTATTATTGGTTTTTGCTGTGGTTTTAGCAAACAGAAAAGCTGGATGGCATTGTGAAATTGACTATAGTTCTGTCAACCAAAATGAATTAGCCTTGCATTTTGTGTATTTTCAAATATCATATGGTAAGTACAAGGGAATGCCTTCAAACTGTAAAGTTTCATAAAAATGACATATGACAAGAAAAGATGTTGTGAATAATTTATTCTGTAGTTGACTTAATTTTTCTCCTTGATAGTACTTTTTCCAATCTACACTACAGTATATGTTAATCCTATTTTACCTGTATCTGATAGTACTTTTTCCAATCTACACTACAGCATATGTTAATCCTATTTTTCCTGTATCTGATAGTACTTTTTCCAATCTACACTACAGTATATGTTACTCCTATTTTACCTGTATCTGATAGTACTTTTTCCAATCTACACTACGGTATATGTTACTCCTATTTTACCTGTATCTGATAGTATTTTTTCCAATCTACACTACAGTATATGTTACTCCTATTTTACCTGTATCTGATAGTACTTTTTCCAATCTACACTACAGTATATGTTACTCCTATTTTACCTGTATCTGATAGTACTTTTTCCAATCTACACTACAGTATATGTTACTCCTATTTTACCTGTATCTGATAGTACTTTTTCCAATCTACACTACAGTATATGTTACTCCTATTTTACCTGTATCTGATAGTACTTTTTCCAATCTACACTACAGTATATGTTACTCCTATTTTACCTGTATCTGATAGTACTTTTTCCAATCTACACTACAGTATATGTTACTCCTATTTTACCTGTATCTGATAGTACTTTTTCCAATCTACTTTACCTGTATCTGATAGTACTTTTTCCAAGCTACACTACGGTATATGTTACTCCTATTTTACCTGTATCTGATAGTACTTTTTCCAAGCTACACTACGGTATAAGTTACTCCTATTTTACCTGTATCTGATAGTACTTTTTCCAATCTACTTTACCTGTATCTGATAGTACTTTTTCCAATCTACACTACAGTATATGTTACTCCTATTTTACCAGTATCTGATAGTACTTTTTCCAATCTACACTACAGTATATGTTACTCCTATTTTACCTGTATCTGATAGTACTTTTTCCAATCTACACTACGGTATAAGTTACTCCTATTTTACCTGTATCTGATAGTACTTTTTCCAATCTACACTACAGCATATGTTACTCCTATTTTACCTGTATCTGATAGTACTTTTTCCAATCTACACTACAGTATATGTTACTCCTATTTTACCTGTATCTGATAGTACTTTTTCCAATCTACACTACGGTATATGTTACTCCTATTTTACCTATATCTGATAGTACTTTTTCCAATCTACACTACGGTATAAGTTACTCCTATTTTACCTGTATCTGATAGTACTTTTTCCAATCTACTTTACCTGTATCTGATAGTACTTTTTCCAATCTACACTAAGGTTTATGTTACTCCTATTTTACCTGTATCTGATAGTACTTTTTCCAATCTACACTACGGTTTATGTTACTCCTATTTTACCTGTATCTGATAGTACTTTTTCCAATCTACACTACGGTATAAGTTACTCCTATTTTACCTGTATCTGATAGTACTTTTTCCAATCTACTTTACCTGTATCTGATAGTACTTTTTCCAATCTACACTAAGGTTTATGTTACTCCTATTTTACCTGTATCTGATAGTACTTTTTCCAATCTACACTAAGGTTTATGTTACTCCTATTTTACCTGTATCTGATAGTACTTTTTCCAATCTACACTACGGTATAAGTTACTCCTATTTTACCTGTGTCTGATAGTACTTTTTCCAATCTACACTACGGTATAAGTTACTCCTATTTTACCTGTATCTGATAGTACTTTTTCCAATCTACTTTACCTGTATCTGATAGTACTTTTTCCAATCTACACTAAGGTTTATGTTACTCCTATTTTACCTGTATCTGATAGTACTTTTTCCAATCTACACTAAGGTTTATGTTACTCCTATTTTACCTGTGTCTGATAGTACTTTTTCCAATCTACACTACGGTATAAGTTACTCCTATTTTACCTGTATCTGATAGTACTTTTTCCAATCTACACTACGGTATAAGTTACTCCTATTTTACCTGTATCTGATAGTACTTTTTCCAACCTACACTACGGTATAAGTTACTCCTCTTTTACCTGTATCTGATAGTACTTTTTCCAATCTACACTACGGTATATGTTACTCCTATTTTACCTGTATCTGATAGTACTTTTTCCAACCTACACTACGGTATAAGTTATTCCTATTTTACCTGTATCTGATAGTACTTTTCCCGATCTACTTTACCTGTATCTGATAGTACTTTTTCCAATCTACACTAAGGTTTATGTTACTTCTATTTTACCTGTATCTGATAGTACTTTTTCCAATCTACACTACGGTATATGTTACTCCTATTTTACCTGTATCTGATAGTACTTTTTCCAATCTACACTACGGTATAAGTTACTCCTATTTTACCTGTATCTGATAGTACTTTTTCCAATCTACTTTACCTGTATCTGATAGTACTTTTTCCAATCTACACTACAGTATATGTTACTCCTATTTTACCAGTATCTGATAGTACTTTTTCCAATCTACACTACAGTATATGTTACTCCTATTTTACCTGTATCTGATAGTACTTTTTCCAATCTACACTACGGTATAAGTTACTCCTATTTTACCTGTATCTGATAGTACTTTTTCCAATCTACACTACAGCATATGTTACTCCTATTTTACCTGTATCTGATAGTACTTTTTCCAATCTACACTACAGTATATGTTACTCCTATTTTACCTGTATCTGATAGTACTTTTTCCAATCTACACTACGGTATATGTTACTCCTATTTTACCTATATCTGATAGTACTTTTTCCAATCTACACTACGGTATAAGTTACTCCTATTTTACCTGTATCTGATAGTACTTTTTCCAATCTACTTTACCTGTATCTGATAGTACTTTTTCCAATCTACACTAAGGTTTATGTTACTCCTATTTTACCTGTATCTGATAGTACTTTTTCCAATCTACACTACGGTTTATGTTACTCCTATTTTACCTGTATCTGATAGTACTTTTTCCAATCTACACTACGGTATAAGTTACTCCTATTTTACCTGTATCTGATAGTACTTTTTCCAATCTACTTTACCTGTATCTGATAGTACTTTTTCCAATCTACACTAAGGTTTATGTTACTCCTATTTTACCTGTATCTGATAGTACTTTTTCCAATCTACACTAAGGTTTATGTTACTCCTATTTTACCTGTATCTGATAGTACTTTTTCCAATCTACACTACGGTATAAGTTACTCCTATTTTACCTGTGTCTGATAGTACTTTTTCCAATCTACACTACGGTATAAGTTACTCCTATTTTACCTGTATCTGATAGTACTTTTTCCAATCTACTTTACCTGTATCTGATAGTACTTTTTCCAATCTACACTAAGGTTTATGTTACTCCTATTTTACCTGTATCTGATAGTACTTTTTCCAATCTACACTAAGGTTTATGTTACTCCTATTTTACCTGTGTCTGATAGTACTTTTTCCAATCTACACTACGGTATAAGTTACTCCTATTTTACCTGTATCTGATAGTACTTTTTCCAATCTACACTACGGTATAAGTTACTCCTATTTTACCTGTATCTGATAGTACTTTTTCCAACCTACACTACGGTATAAGTTACTCCTCTTTTACCTGTATCTGATAGTACTTTTTCCAATCTACACTACGGTATATGTTACTCCTATTTTACCTGTATCTGATAGTACTTTTTCCAACCTACACTACGGTATAAGTTATTCCTATTTTACCTGTATCTGATAGTACTTTTCCCGATCTACTTTACCTGTATCTGATAGTACTTTTTCCAATCTACACTAAGGTTTATGTTACTTCTATTTTACCTGTATCTGATAGTACTTTTTCCAATCTACACTACGGTATATGTTACTCCTATTTTACCTGTATCTGATAGTACTTTTTCCAATCTACACTACGGTATAAGTTACTCCTATTTTACCTGTGTCTGATAGTACTTTTTCCAATCTACACTACGGTATATGTTACTCCTATTTTACCTGTATCTGATAGTACTTTTTCCAATCTACACTACGGTATAAGTTACTCCTATTTTAACTGTATCTGATAGTACTTTTTCCAATCTACACTACGGTATATGTTACTCCTATTTTACCTGTATCTGATAGTTCTTTTTCCAATCTACACTACGGTATATGTTACTCCTATTTTACCTGTATCTGATAGTTCTTTTTCCAATCTACACTACGGTATATGTTACTCCTATTTTACCTGTATCTGATAGTACTTTTTCCAATCTACACTACGGTATATGTTACTCCTATTTTACCTGTATCTGATAGTACTTTTTCCAATCTACACTACGGTATAAGTTACTCCTATTTTACCTGTATCTGATAGTACTTTTTCCAATCTACACTACGGTATATGTTACTCCTATTTTACCTGTATCTGATAGTACTTTTTCCAATCTACACTACGGTATATGTTACTCCTATTTTACCTGTATCTGATAGTTCTTTTTCCAATCTACACTACGGTATATGTTACTCCTATTTTACCTGTATCTGATAGTTCTTTTTCCAATCTACACTACGGTATATGTTACTCCTATTTTACCTGTATCTGATAGTACTTTTTCCAATCTACACTACGGTATATGTTACTCCTATTTTACCTGTATCTGATAGTACTTTTTCCAATCTACACTACGGTATATGTTACTCCTATTTTACCTGTATCTGATAGTACTTTTTCCAATCTACACTACGGTATATGTTACTCCTATTTTACCTGTATCTGATAGTACTTTTTCCAATCTACACTACGGTATATGTTACTCCTATTTTACCTGTGTCTGATAGTACTTTTTCCAATCTACACTACGGTATATGTTACTCCTATTTTACCTGTATCTGATAGTACTTTTTCCAATCTACACTACGGTATATGTTACTCCTATTTTACCTGTATCTGATAGTACTTTTTCCAATCTACTTTACCAGTATCTGATAGTACTTTTACCAATCTACACTAAGGTTTATGTTACTCCTATTTTTCCTGTATCTGATAGTACTTTTTCCAATCTACACTACAGTATATGTTACTCCTATTTTACCTGTTTCTGATAGTACTTTTTCCAATCTACACTACGGTATAAGTTACTCCTATTTTACCTGTATCTGATAGTACTTTTTCCAATCTACACTACGGTATATGTTACTCCTATTTTACCTGTATCTGATAGTACTTTTTCCAATCTACACTACGGTATATGTTACTCCTATTTTACCTGTATCTGGTAGTACTTTTTCCAATCTACACTACGGTATATGTTACTCCTATTTTACCTGTATCTGATAGTACTTTTTCCAATCTACACTACGGTATAAGTAACTCCTATTTTACCTGTATCTGATAGTTCTTTTTCCAATCTACACTACGGTATAAGTTACTCCTATTTTACCTGTATCTGATAGTACTTTTTCCAATCTACACTAAGGTTTATGTTACTCCTATTTTACCTGTATCTGATAGTACTTTTTCCAATCTACACTACAGTATATGTTACTCCTATTTTACCTGTATCTGATAGTACTTTTTCCAATCTACACTACGGTATATGTTACTCCTACTTTACCTGTGTCTGATAGTACTTTTTCCAATCTACACTACGGTTTATGTTACTCCTATTTTACCTGTATCTGATAGTACTTTTTCCAATCTACACTACGGTATAAGTTACTCCTATTTTACCTGTATCTGATAGTACTTTTTCCAATCTACTTTACCTGTATCTGATAGTACTTTTTCCAATCTACACTAAGGTTTATGTTACTCCTATTTTACCTGTATCTGATAGTACTTTTTCCAATCTACACTAAGGTTTATGTTACTCCTATTTTACCTGTATCTGATAGTACTTTTTCCAATCTACACTACGGTATAAGTTACTCCTATTTTACCTGTATCTGATAGTACTTTTTCCAACCTACACTACGGTATAAGTTACTCCTCTTTTACCTGTATCTGATAGTACTTTTTCCAATCTACACTACGGTATATGTTACTCCTATTTTACCTGTATCTGATAGTACTTTTTCCAACCTACACTACGGTATAAGTTATTCCTATTTTACCTGTATCTGATAGTACTTTTCCCGATCTACTTTACCTGTATCTGATAGTACTTTTTCCAATCTACACTAAGGTTTATGTTACTTCTATTTTACCTGTATCTGATAGTACTTTTTCCAATCTACACTACGGTATATGTTACTCCTATTTTACCTGTATCTGATAGTACTTTTTCCAATCTACACTACGGTATAAGTTACTCCTATTTTACCTGTGTCTGATAGTACTTTTTCCAATCTACACTACGGTATATGTTACTCCTATTTTACCTGTATCTGATAGTACTTTTTCCAATCTACACTACGGTATAAGTTACTCCTATTTTAACTGTATCTGATAGTACTTTTTCCAATCTACTTTACCTGTGTCTGATAGTACTTTTTCCAACCTACACTACGGTATATGTTACTCCTATTTTACCTGTATCTGATAGTTCTTTTTCCAATCTACACTACGGTATATGTTACTCCTATTTTACCTGTATCTGATAGTACTTTTTCCAATCTACACTACGGTATATGTTACTCCTATTTTACCTGTATCTGATAGTACTTTTTCCAATCTACACTACGGTATATGTTACTCCTATTTTACCTGTATCTGATAGTACTTTTTCCAATCTACACTACCGTATATGTTACTCCTATTTTACCTGTATCTGATAGTACTTTTTCCAATCTACACTACGGTATATGTTACTCCTATTTTACCTGTGTCTGATAGTACTTTTTCCAATCTACACTACGGTATATGTTACTCCTATTTTACCTGTATCTGATAGTACTTTTTCCAATCTACACTACGGTATATGTTACTCCTATTTTACCTGTATCTGATAGTACTTTTTCCAATCTACTTTACCAGTATCTGATAGTACTTTTACCAATCTACACTAAGGTTTATGTTACTCCTATTTTTCCTGTATCTGATAGTACTTTTTCCAATCTACACTACAGTATATGTTACTCCTATTTTACCTGTTTCTGATAGTACTTTTTCCAATCTACACTACGGTATAAGTTACTCCTATTTTACCTGTATCTGATAGTACTTTTTCCAATCTACACTACGGTATATGTTACTCCTATTTTACCTGTATCTGATAGTACTTTTTCCAATCTACACTACGGTATATGTTACTCCTATTTTACCTGTATCTGGTAGTACTTTTTCCAATCTACACTACGGTATATGTTACTCCTATTTTACCTGTATCTGATAGTACTTTTTCCAATCTACACTACGGTATAAGTAACTCCTATTTTACCTGTATCTGATAGTTCTTTTTCCAATCTACACTACGGTATAAGTTACTCCTATTTTACCTGTATCTGATAGTACTTTTTCCAATCTACACTAAGGTTTATGTTACTCCTATTTTACCTGTATCTGATAGTACTTTTTCCAATCTACACTACAGTATATGTTACTCCTATTTTACCTGTATCTGATAGTACTTTTTCCAATCTACACTACGGTATATGTTACTCCTACTTTACCTGTGTCTGATAGTACTTTTTCCAATCTACACTACGGTATATGTTACTCCTATTTTACCTGTATCTGGTAGTACTTTTTCCAATCTACACTACGGTATATGTTACTCCTATTTTACCTGTATCTGATAGTACTTTTTCCAATCTACACTACGGTATAAGTAACTCCTATTTTACCTGTATCTGATAGTTCTTTTTCCAATCTACACTACGGTATATGTTACTCCTATTTTACCTGTATCTGATAGTACTTTTTCCAATCTACACTAAGGTTTATGTTACTCCTATTTTACCTGTATCTGATAGTACTTTTTCCAATCTACACTACAGTATATGTTACTCCTATTTTACCTGTATCTGATAGTACTTTTTCCAATCTACACTACGGTATATGTTACTCCTACTTTACCTGTGTCTGATAGTACTTTTTCCAATCTACACTACGGTATATGTTACTCCTATTTTACCTGTATCTGATAGTACTTTTTCCAATCTACACTACGGTATATGTTACTCCTATTTTACTTGTATCTGATAGTACTTTTTCCAATCTACACTACGGTATAAGTTACTCCTATTTTACCTGTATCTGATAGTACTTTTTCCAATCTACTTTACCTGTATCTGATAGTACTTTTTCCAATCTACACTACAGTATATGTTACTCCTATTTTACCTGTATCTGATAGTACTTTTTCTAATCTACACTACAGTATATGTTACTCCTATTTTACCTGTATCTGATAGTACTTTTTGCAATCTACTTTACCAGTATCTGATAGTACTTTTTCCAATCTACACTAAGGTTTATGTTACTCCTATTTAACCTGTATCTGATAGTACTTTTTCCAATCTACACTACGGTATATGTTACTCCTATTTTACCTGTATCTGATAGTACTTTTTCCGATCTACACTACAGTATATGTTACTCCTATTTTACTTGTATCTGATAGTACTTTTTCCAATCTACACTACCTGTATCTGATAGTACTTTTTCCAATCTACACTACGGTATATGTTACTCCTATTTTACCTGTATCTGATAGTACTTTTTCCAATCTACTTTACCTGTATCTGATAGTACTTTTTCCAATCTACACTAAGGTTTATGTTACTCCTATTTTACCTGTGTCTGATAGTACTTTTTCCAATCTACACTACGGTATATGTTACTCCTATTTTACCTGTATCTGATAGTACTTTTTCCAATCTACACTAAGGTTTATGTTACTCCTATTTTACCTGTATCTGATAGTACTTTTTCCAATCTACACTACGGTATAAGTTACTCCTATTTTACCTGTATCTGATAGTACTTTTTCCAATCTACACTATGGTATATGTTACTCCTATTTTACCAGTATATGATTTTTCTGAGCATTTAATTTGTGTCTGACACTGACCATGTAATTTGAGTCTGACACTGAACATCTAAATTATGTCCGACGCTGAGCAACTTATTTATGTCTGACACTGAGCATCTAATTTGTGTCCGACACTGAACATGTAATTTGAGTCTGACACTGAGCAACTTCTTTGAGTCAGACATTGAGCGACTTATTTGAGTCCGACACTGAGCATGTATTTTTTGTGTCCGACACTGAGCATGTAATTTGTATCCGACACTGAGCATCTAATTTGTGTCCAACACTGAGCATGTAATTTGAGTCTGACACTGAACATCTAAATTGTGTCTGACACTGAGCATCTAATTTATGTCCGACACTGAGCAACTTATTTATGTCTGACAATGAGCATCTGATTTGAGTCTGACACTGAGTGAGTTATTTGAGTCTGACAATGAGTAGTTGGTAATTAGAGAATTTGGAGTAATTTGTGTTTATGTAATTTCTTCTACTTGTCTCCCATTCGTTTACTAGATAATGCTTACTTAACCTTTAGATTGGAATACAGAAACTTTACCACTGGACTCCAATGGACTTGTGATTATTCATGTGTCATTTTTATCAGCTAGATGTTTGCATGTAGTTGTTAATTAGAGCGTTGAAAACTGTTGTTACGGTTTTACATGCACTACTTTGAATATTTGTGTTACATTGTTAGAACGTTTCACCACATGTGCCATTGGTTTCACATTGCATGCATTGCACAAGCGGACTATCTTGCTGGAGAATTCGCCAAGATAAATTCATACGATTGTTACGCTAACGTAACAGTAACATTGTACTCTGATGTACCGATGTAGGTGAAGTACTTCGAAAGTTACACTGTTCCAATGTTAGATGTACTCCAGTGTACATCACCGAGAGTACTTTCGATGTTACACGGACAAGTTGTCTGCCGACGTACCATACCGCCCTCCCTGGCGTCACATACTGACAAGAAGTCGCGCGACCATCCAGAGGTCAGGCGACGACCATTTTATCAGACGACAGCAAATACTCTTGTAATTTTCACTGTGTTGTCTACAAAATACGGGAAAGACTACTTATTTTTGGCTTACATAAAGAGAGAAACTTTAGCGGCATACAAGAGTAACGTTATGTGAAACACCCTCCGAAATTATAGTGAGATGCATCCGTATTTACTATGATATATACAGGCAAGAGAACATGATAAAGTACTTGTGTACTTTAATATCTTATCTTTATCTGGACTAATCCTGCCATCCTGTAAACTTGTCTATTGTATACATCTCACCCTTGCTAGACTAGATTAAGATAAAGTACACACTGTCTCACCCCTTGCCAGGCTAGGTGATGATAATACTGAGATAAAATTGTACACATTCGGATGGGGGACACACACAGCATGCAGTGACATGGCGAAACAAATATGCCATACAACATTCACAAGCCTTGATATGGCTGAACAACCAGACATGTCTTATATTATAGTGTAGCTCATATGAAGATCTGTGTAAAATTCGTTTTTTAAATGTTTACCGTTTCTTACTGTGCAGTCACTACTCCATTCATGGCACAGTAGTATGACTTATTTTTAATACTACTCTCCACAACTATTTTTCTCCGTAATTAAGTTCTCGTAATTTTGGCAAACTATTTTGGTCCGGGCCGTACTCTTGCATTTCATTCTTGAGACCATGGACGTTTCCCTTATACTTCCATGTGCAGGCATATGATTTCTGACTTTGCTGGACTGGTTTTATTTGAACTACAAAGGTCAACCCAATTCACACCTTCTAAATCTCCCTTTAATTGTCTTACACTATCCATTACTGATAAGACTTCAGCAGCAACTCAGACAAGGAGTTGGTTATAACCCGCTACACAAACTTTAATATTAGCTCCAGTAGAGGACTGCTAATCCCGTACGTGTCAAACAATGTGTTAACATTATGACAGATAAAGGGTATAAGATAGACATAGAGGTAGCATGATTCCCAAAAACCCTAAGTGGGAAAATGGTTTGTTGCTTCATTTTTTACACTCTTACTTCCACACATTTAATACTTTTATCAACATGCCTTTTGGTCTGGCCTGGTGTACTAATCACTGTTGGGTGAAATATAATGGCCAGTGTAGTTGAATGTATAAACCAGAATATATAGAATAGAGTAGAATCTTTATTGCATCTTAAAACAACATTCATCTGTGACAGTGTTTGGTGCCAGAACAAACTAATAGATGTATAAACTAGAATAATAGTAGTTAATATGTTTTATACAATAAATGTTAGGTTAGATAAATGTAATTATGTTTCTTTATATATTTATTAGATGTTCTGTCATTTAAATATTTTTCTCAACAGGAAAGAATTGCCTTGCTTATTTAGATAATCACTTACATTAAATGTTGTTTTTTAAAAAAATAACAAATACATTTTTACTGAGAATACTAGCATTAATATTGCCACACACCTACACATCCATGACATTCAGGTATTTGTCTTGAATCTCTGAGGTCAAATGAAAGTAATTTCTCTTTCACAACACACTGTTATCTGTGATGATTAGGAATCCATTCTAACTGAGAGTTTTTAATCACTGCCTCTAACTTAATTACCATGTTATTATACACATGTAAGCATAATATTTGAATGTGGGACAAGCTCACATGATTTAAATTTGAATATAAATTTCTTCCTTACAGAAACTTGATGAGCCGGCCATCTATATGATGTGAGAACAACAACAAATAAAGAAAACTAGGTGAGACTAATTTTATGCATTTCTGTATATAATGCTGGGGAATCAGAGAATTCATGTTCACCAATCATGCATAGCACTCTAAAACAGAGTTCTGGGTTGGAAGAGGCTTGTTGTATACTGGGGCTGGTCATTACTAGATTTCCAGGTTGTAATCAAGTATCATATTCACCAGTAGAGAAGTATCTAAGAAGTTTCTTATTTTATACTTACCAATAAAAAGTATAAAATCACATTATTAACAACAGAATTCACACTGTTAATACAGAGAGGTAACCATTTCAAGAATCTGCCCAAGCAATCAAGTCTTTTTTTGTTTTATTACTGTTTATTTTTCTCTCATAAAACAAAAACATTTATAAGTATCAGGTATTACATTCCCATTAACCAAACCATTTTTCTAAGTTTTATAGTACATAATTAATAAATAATGTGTATGAATCTTATTGGAGTAAAATGATATTCTGGTGCAATGATTTAGTCAGAAACTTGAAAAAATCTTGACAGATGTTGTCATGCACTATATGTCATTATGTCATTGTCTATACAGGTAAATACATATCTCATTCTGACATATATGAGTACAAATGTCCACTGTTCTGCCAAGTTTGTTCCAGTTCAATATTATTAGGTTTAAATTAATGTCATTGTCTTCTTCTGCATTTTGTCATCTTTTCTATTTGAAACAAGATATAGCTGCTACCATAACTGTAGTTTTGAAAGTGTTTCCAGTCACTATACTGCAACAAAAGAGTTTTAATAATATCGTTATATTTTCCTTGAATAGACTGTGTTAGTAATAGTAGGTTTCACAGTTTTAAAAATTCTCACCAATACAGTCTCTCATAAAGTTAGTGTTTATTGGGGCAGTTATAATGTCCAAATATGGTATATTTATCCACAGACAAGTGATTTATCAGCACAGGAATCTACTTATACTATGTTTACATCTCTATAACAGTTGGGGTTCACTGATTGGATTAACAACTTTTTGTGCTTATTAAAGGAATTTGACCAGATATGGTTTAATAAAACACCACATTGGCATCTAGTCTGCTGCCAGGTATCATGAACTGACAGACTAACACTTGGCAATGATCATGAAAGGAGTGTGCCATTTAAAATGATAATGTTGTTATATTGATCAATATGTAAAGATGTTCCTA
Organism: Glandiceps talaboti; assembly: GCF_964340395.1. Classification (NCBI taxonomy): domain Eukaryota; kingdom Metazoa; phylum Hemichordata; class Enteropneusta; family Spengelidae; genus Glandiceps; species Glandiceps talaboti. Next base: position 17,642,751 of record NC_135570.1, read on the forward strand.
TAAAAACAAAGTTGAACACAATCACAATAGTGTAGTGTAGTGTAGTCGTTAGTCAATCATAGTACAGTATAGTTGAGTTCTGTAGGGTATGGTAGTACAGTACAGTATAGCATAGTAATAGTATAGTGTATAGTATAGTACAGGATAGGATAGGATAGGATAGGATAGTATAGTACAGTACGTACAGTATATTAGTACAGTATGGTATAGTATAGTACAGTATAGTACAGTATAGTATAGTATAGTATAGTACAGTACAGTACAGTACAGTACAGTATATTAGTACAGTATGGTATATATATAGTATAGTACAGTACAGTACAATTACAGTGCAGTATAGTGTAGTATAGTATGGTATACTAGTATAGTATAGTATAGTATAGTATAGTATAGTATAGTATAGTATAGTAGTATAGTATAGTATAGTGTAGCATAGTATAGTATAGTATAGTATAGTATAGTATAGTATAGTATAGAATAGTATAGTATAGTATAGTATAGTAGAGTAGAGTATGGTATAGTATAGTACATTGGTATAGTATAGTACATAGTACAGTATAGCACAGTATAGTACAGTATAGTATAGTATAGTATAGTATAGTATCATAGTATAGTATAGTATAGTATAGTATAGTATAGTATAGTATAGTATAATAGTAATCACCAAATCAAGTCCCCACGTTATGTAGTTTGATGTATCACTATTGATTATAGCTTAATGTATTTGGGTTCCTACACTCCTGAGTTTATATGTACATAGACAAAGAGTATTATGAAAGAAAGGCTTGAAATTAAAAATTACTGTTTACAGTACTATTGTTGTGAAAGAATCTGTGAAACATTTCTAGAATAATGCATTGTGATCATCACAACTTGTCACATGAACAGAGTGAACTTTTCAAAATGTAACTCCATGTATGGTACAATATGCTGTCATCTGTTATTTCACTACACCTATACAATTAGTCATATTAAATTATTGTCATATCTTTGGAAAAGTATTTTTTAAAAACTCCTAAAATTTAGTGCAGACTTTTACAACTTTGTATGAATCTCAAAGGGGCACAGGCAGAGTTTAGACAGTTTTTACTTTGGTTAGTAATAAAAAATACTTTACATAAAACCATGGCTAAACTTATCAAGTATAGTGTTTACAACAATTCATGTAGCCGTAACATGTCACTTTTTGCCAACCATCCAACTCATGTGTTGTTCATGTAATGACAGGGATTTCCTCAGATTTGTTGATACGTACCAACAATTATATCATCAAATCTTTCATATATTATATCTAAATACCAGGATTGAGTTATATCAGTATCAAGTAATGAATGAGTGTGCTTCAGTAGGTTGAATACAATATGTAACACTTCGTAGGCAACAAAAAACTGTGTCCAAAAACTCTTAACTCAGCCTGTGCCCCTTTAAGCCTACCTTGGGTAGATTTTAGTAAAAAATAATTAATTTAAAATGTAATATGATAATATCATATTACATCATATTAATATCATATGGTAATGGGGTTAAGCAAGGATATCCTCTAAGCCCGACATTGTTTAATATCTTTGTCAATGATTTCATTACTGAACTCGCAAACACTGAAACAAATGCACAGATCGAGCTCAATAACAAAACAATCAACAGCCTTTTATATGCAGATGATATTGCATTGATGTCAACGTCCTATGAAGGAATACAGAATGCATTAGACTACCTTCATCGATACACAACAGACTGGCAATTACAAGTAAACACAAACAAAACACAAATAATGGTATTCAGAAAAGCAGGATGCAAACAAGATACAAGACAATTCAAATGTGACTTGGAAGAAATAAAAACTACAGAACAATACACATATCTTGGTGTAACATTCAAGGCCAATGGTTCTATGAGCTCCACAGCAGACAGACTCTTAGACAAAGCCAGCAAAGCTGCAAGAATCCAGTCACAGATATATACGACAATATGAACAGTACCAAGATAAAGGAAAACTCATGAATACAACACAACTACCTATCCTAACATATGCTGGAGAAATATGGGGTGTTCTCCAAAATCAAAGAACTTGGGACAAAACAAAGACAGAATAATTCCATCTACATTTTTTGCCACCAAATACTAAATGGCAGCAACAGAGTGAGCAAAATAGGATGCAGAATGGAACTTGGGAGAGAACCACTGATTAGTAGAATATACTACTCAGCAATAAACTATTACAAATACCTCAAGACATTAGACAATAACAACTTAGCCTATTATGCAATGAATGACATGGAGAACAATAATTACACAGGTTCATGGCTAACTACCTTTGAACACAATTTACAATTATATAGCACCAAATATATCACAAATTTAACAAAACAAGAACTATACAACTCAATAAGACAATACTATATCAACCAATGGAATAAAAATAACAAAAGGGTAAACTCTAAATTACATACATACAACAACTTGAAAAATTCCCTGGAACAAGGAGAATACATTAAAGTAATGAACAATAAACAACACATCAAAACAATAGCCAAATTTAGATTGAGTTGCCATCAACTTGCCATTGAGAAGGGTAGACATACAAAACCCAAAACACTAATGGAAGACAGACTATGTAAACATTGTAAAGAAATAGAAGATGAAAGACATCATCTAATTCATTGTAAATTATATACAAAACAAAGAGATAAAATGTTTAATATTACTAGTACTGTAAACCCAAACTTTATACATTTAGATGGAGTAGAGCAATTTACATATATACTACAATCAAAATATAAGGATATTATAACTGCTCTTTTCATATACCTGAATAGTAGTAAATAGACAAACACTAGAACTATTCTATACTTTCATATTTATAACTTAGTTATTTACTTAGATTATTATTAACTTTATTTCTTTTTAAATACCAAATTAGAAATGTAAAATTTTCTAAACAGTTGAAATAAAGTTTTATCTTATCTTATCTTATCTTATCTTATTACCAGATCCGTTTTTTGTTGCAGACATGTTGATGTATATACATTTACATGTTTACGCCTAGTCAAATTTGTTACATGTTTACGCCTAGTCAAATTTGTTACATGTTTACGCCTAGTCAAATTTGTTACATGTTTACGCCTAGTCAAATTTGTTACATGTTTACGCCTAGTCAAATTTGTTACATGTTCAAAACTGTAATGTGAAGAGAAAGAATAAACATGCAAGATTGTGAAATAAAATAGTTCAATGTGAGATAAAAAACAGCAACACATTCTTCAGTATGTGCATAAATTGGTGACTACGGTGATTTATGAGAACACTTGATTTTGTGCATGTATTGGTATTAAAATATCAAACAATTTGTAACTTTTCAAATCAAATTTAGAAATATGAAGTGATTGTTAGAAAAAGTTTTATGTTACATTCAGTGGGTTTTGTAAAATGCTATCTATTTAAATTGCATCTACTGATCTAGAATAAATATTGTCACTTTGAGTTTGATTGACATGTGTAATTTAATTGTTTGTGTGTCTTACCTTTGAGCGTTTACACTTGTATATATGCCATGGCCCTTGGTACAAACACATATACTTGAGTTTTGTGTTGCTTTTATCCAAGATCAAAACTAGGTATACGTGTAAAACAATGTTTGTAGCACATTTTCTAAGACCATGATGTAGAAACGGTCGAGTATGGCAGAACAGCGCAGTCGACTCACATGAAGATCGTACTTCGATCCGGAGATAAGCCACAACCAGAGTGATGTATAATTCTGACCTACTAGACAAAAAATAATCATCCCAGCCCCCAAAAATATGAGGTTTTGAACCCCCAAAACCGCCCCCCCCCCCCTATGACCCCTTCGCAAGCTGGGGAATTGTGGGTAATTTTCGAGGGCAGGGCTCCAGAGTAATACTAACGGTATGGCGAAAGTACACTAGCGGTATGCCTACACGCAGTAACAGAGTAGAGAGTTACGCTCCGTAACTCCAACTCTCAGTTACAGAATGGAGTGTACTGCCGATGTAACTCTCTACACTGAGTAACTCAGCAGAGTGTACTTCTGAAAAATCTAGGTATATCGTTGTACCAGAGAAGTGAGTAACAGCGAAGGTACACAGTAGTACATCTAGAGTTACGCTTGTGGGGAATTTGCGTGTGTAGCATTGATGAGATGACTGTATTATTGACCAGTTTAAGAGATATACATCCATTAAAATTTGTATTTTTCTCAAAGGTTTCTAAATGTTGTCTTTTATTATTATATGGATAAAGATTATAATTGTGTTTTCTAAAAAACAAATAATTACTTCCTGTGAGGTTTAATTGATATTGCCCACAACCAACCTGTACGTTTAATCAGTTCCATAATTCCATATGGCGTAGCCGGAAGTAAAGCTCTTTGATCCAAACAAAATCTGCCAACATTCATCACATGAAATCCATCTACATCTTTTTCAGGAACAACAGAATCACATACAGTCCTTTCATCTATGTGTGGTGGTACAGGTAATTGTACCAAGATGCCATCAACATCAGGGTTTTTGTTTAAATTGTTCACAAGATCTAATAATTCTTCCTCACTAACGGTGGCTGGTCTTTGTATTGTTTCTGCACTGATACCTACACAATGTTACAATAAGATTGGTAATTAAATATCACAGAAGAGAGAGAGAGAGAGAGAGAGAGAGAGAGAGAGAGAGAGAGAGTGTCAATACCTGGGCAGACACAGACAAACAGATAAAGACATATAGAGAGTCAAGCTGATAAACAGAGACATTGTTAGTGACAGAGAAAAAAAGTGTTCTATTAAAAGCAAAAAAATATTATTTTTACAATCATGAATGTACCAGAGATTGCACTTTCAATGCTAAAACTTGTAAACATAATGGGATTATTCAGCAATGATTGGTAATTTTCATTCAATTCCACTGATAGAAATTTCTCATTCCAAACCAATCATATTCTGTTAAGTTTAATTAACTTTATTCACACTTCACCAATTTCCCTTCTCAGGTCCATTTGTAATTTTCTCTCAGCACATTCAAAACTACACCCTCCTTGACAAAATGTATTAAACATTATTAAACCAAATTATGAGGTATGGTACCCAGGTGTTCATTCAATATGAAAATACTCTCTGATTTTTCTATGGTGACATGATATTCCTTTTTTATTACATTACAGACAGAATTGGATTTTTGAAATACCAGATATAGAAGTTTTCTAAAACATAAAATTAGTCATTAGGTTATGACATCTGACTATACATACAATGTCTACAAATATTACCAGTCTCTTTTAAAGGACTATGTTTCAATCCTGGATCATTGTATTAGTGCTATCTTACCAACTTCTTTTAACTGGTTTTCACACCTACAATTTAATCCTAATTGGAAGTAGGTCTTTTAAAGTTGCAACTGGAATGGGGTTTTTTTTTTTGAAAATGTTTTGTAAGGTAAAATAATTTGCGCACAAGATCGAACATCTGGAACAGAATATTGTATTGGCTGTGGGTGAACATAATAAATTAAATTGATTTTTGGGTCCACACCCACAAATCAGCACCCTCAATGGCAATCATAATGTCAACCTGTTTCTGTACTGCTTATGGACAAAATCGACCACTGATTAACATATATTAGGTTAAATTATTGGCAATGAGTAAAAATATAAATTGTGGTCATTTGATCTAACAAACGTAAACCAAAGAGGTTCAAATATTCCCAAAAGATTACTCAAAATGTAATTTTCTTGTAGTTTTACTTTGCTGTTATTGGAAAGTAACATACAGTTGTATTTCCTCTATCACTGAGTTGTAGAAAATATATCACTGAGAGACTAAAGGTACAGTATATTATTATACGATAACATATAGTTGTGGCAAGGTTTGGACAATATATTATTTTGGGAAAGTGCTTGCTTAGCTACTAGTAAATTTACATATTATCAAATTGTGAGGTTTGCACAAGGTTTCAATTAGCTTTAGCTTTTTATGCTTTATCAAGCTAGTTTCAACCTTCCACTGAAACTGAGCCCCACTTAATGGCACTTTGTTGCTATTTGTGATTTTTAGCAAACATTTCCACTTTGATTCTTACCTGCCTGTTTTGCTGCCCTGGTTTTACTTCTGACATAGGAAGCACTAGCTGGGTCATCACCAACTAAGATAACACTTAAATGTGGTGGACGGTTACCAAGACTAACCCATTCTGTTACCTCGGCTCTTACTTCAGATCGGATTTGATTTGCAATAGTTTTACCATCTATAATCTTGGAAACACTCCTATAAATATAAACAAAATATAATTCTATCAACTTTGTCAAATAAAACCATATCAATGATGATGACGATGGGTCATATAAATAGTATTGACACAGAGAATAACATTTTTTACACCAAATATAAAATCAATATCATCTTGTATTAAATTATTTAATCATTTGCATATTTCTAGAAATATCACTACAACATTTAAGACTTTTCATACATTTCTAGAAATATTCCCATCTTATTCCAAAATTTCCAAACATTTCTAGAAAAATTACCATCTCATTTCAAACTTTCCATACATTTCTAGAAATATCCCCATCTCATTTCAAACTTTCCATACATTTTCTAAAATTATACAAATTAAATTAGACAGTCACCAATTTCCTAGCCGTTTTTGTAGTCAAGGTTTTTTGACGAGAATCGTATAATTATAGACTACATTAATCACATATTAAATCAATTGACCACTTCATCTCCACATTATAATGATTGTTTTGATCTTGGAAATAAATATACAAACAACTGAGGGGAAAAGGTTAATTAGTTTGTGAGATATTATCATGTGAGTTTATACAGGCATAAGACTGATAAGGGATATATATAGTTAGAAGGATTATAGGTCTGGCATTTTGTTATCTTTACAAGATGACCTTTAGTTGATGGTTGGACTTAGAAATTCTTACTTTTTATATTCTGATTTAAATTGTACAAAGTTTAGGTGTTAACTTACAAAATGTCACTTTTTATAGTAATAAAAATACTAGATAAAATTTAGCTGATATATACTTTCAGAATCTGCAGGAGATCTGGAAAGCACACTGTACAATATTGAGTAGTACTGAAAACTTATATCTGGACAGCACACAGTACAATATTTTACTGATATGAGTACTAAAACTGACATCTGGACAGCACACAGTACAATATTTTACTGATATGAGTACTAAAACTGACATCTGGACAGCACACAGTACAATATTTTACTGATATGAGTACTAAAACTGACATCTGGACAGCACACAGTACAATATTTTACTGATATCATGATACGAGTACTAAAACTGACATCTGGACAGCACATCGTACAATATTTTACTGATATGAGTACTAAAACTAACATCTGGACAGCACATCGTACAATATTTTAATGATATGAGTACTAAAACTGACATCTGGACAGCACACAGTACAATATTTTACTGATATCATGATATGAGTACTAAAACTGACATCGGGACAGCACATCGTACAATATTTTACTGATATGAGTACTAAAATTAACATCTGGACAGCACATCGTACAATATTTTAATGATATGAGTACTAAAACTGACATCTGGACAGCACACAGTACAATATTTTAATGATATGAGTACTAAAACTGACATCTGGACAGCACACAGTACAATATTTTACTGATATCATGATATGAGTACTAAAACTAACATCTGGACAGCACACAGTACAATATTTTACTGATATGAGTACTAAAACTAACATCTGGACAGCACATCGTACAATATTTTACTGATATGAGTACTAAAACTAACATCTGGACACCACATCGTACAATATTTTAATGATATGAGTACTAAAACTGACATCTGGACAGCACATCGTACAATATTTTACTGATATGAGTACTAAAACTAACATCTGGACAGCACATCGTACAATATTTTAATGATATGAGTACTAAAACTCACATCTGGACAGCACATCGTACAATATTTTACTCATATGAGTACTAAAACTAACATCTGGACAGCACATCGTACAATATTTTACTGATATGAGTACTAAAACTAACATCTGGACAGCACACAGTACAATATTTTAATGATATGAGTACTAAAACTGACATCTGGACAGCACATCGTACAATATTTTACTGATATGAGTACTAAAACTGACATCTGGACAGCACACAGTACAATATTTTAATGATATGAGTACTAAAACTAACATCTGGACAGCACACAGTACAATATTTTAATGATATGAGTACTAAAACTGACATCTGGACAGCACATTGTACAATATTTTAATGATATGAGTACTAAAACTAACATCTGGACAGCACACAGTACAATATTTTAATGATATGAGTACTAAAACTAACATCTGGACAGCACACAGTACAATACTTTACTGATATGAGTACTAAAACTGACATCTGGACAGCACACAGTACAATATTTTACTGATATGAGTACTAAAACTGACATCTGGACAGCACACAGTACAATATTTTACTGATATGAGTAGTACTGAAAACTTATATCTGGACAGCACATAGTACAATATTTTACTGATATAAAAACTCACATATGGACAGCACATAGTACAATATTTTACTGATATAAAAACTCACATATGGACAGCACATAGTACAACATTTTACTGATATGAAAACTCACATATGGACAGCACATAGTACAATATTTTACTGACATGAAAACTCACATATGGACAGCACACAGTACAATATTTTACTGATATGAAAACTCACATATGGACAGCATGACAGTACAATACTCATATGAGTACTGAAATCATTATCTGGATTCCACTAATGTTGTTTGCATTTTCAATATACACATGTACATAGTATTCTGCTCAGTAAAAAGTGCAGATAGTTTTTGTAAAGTGATCATATTGAAAGCTATCATCAAGTAGAGTATTGAAAATGCTATGAGATCATCTGGAGAGTACACACACTGCAATATTTTACTCTATCTATGAAACCTGTCAGACAACAAAGTCATGCAAATACATCTCATTCACATTAATTACAAAATGCTATTAAATTTATTGTAAGACATAACTTCATAGTCACAGTGTTTCACAAAAGTTTTGCAAATTTTCATCTTCAACTTGCTAATTTAGTGATCTAAGACTGACAATTTGCAAATCAAATATTATACTAAAAGCCATGAATTCAAGATTAAGTTTTAATATCTGAGATTACCAATCAAATATTTGTACATTTACACTAAATTCAAGATTAAGTTTTAATGTCTGAGATTACCAATCAAATATCTGTACATTCACACTAAATTCAAGATTAAGTTTTAATGTCTGAGATTACCAATCAAATATCTGTACATTCACACTAAATTCAAGATTAAGTTTTAATGTCTGAGATTACCAATCAAATATTTGTACATTCACACTAAATTCAAGATTAAGTTTTAATGTCTTAGATTACCAATCAAATATTTGTACATTTACACTACATTCAAGATTAAGTTTTAATGTCTGAGATTACCAATCAAATATTTGTACATTTACCATAAATTCAAGATTAAGTTTTAATGTCTGAGATTACCAATCAAATATTTGTACATTTACACTAAATTCAAGATTAAGTTTTAATGTCTGAGATTACCAATCAAATATCTGTACATTCACACTAAATTCAAGATTAAGTTTTAATGTCTGAGATTACCAATCAAATATTTGTACATTTACACTAAATTCAAGATTAAGTTTTAATGTCTAAGATTACCAATCAAATATCTGTACATTTACACTAAATTCAAGATTAAATTTTAATGTCTGAGATTACCAATCAAATATTTGTACATTTACCATAAATTCAAGATTAAGTTTTAATGTCTAAGATTACCAATCAAATATTTGTACATTAACACTAAATTCAAGATTAAGTTTTAATGTTTGAGATTACCAATCAAATATTTGTACATTTACACTAAATTCAAGATTAAGTTTTAATGTCTAAGATTACCAATGAAATATTTGTACATTTACCATAAATTCAAGATTAAGTTTTAATGTCTGAGATTACCAATGAAATATTTGTACATTTACACTAAATTCAAGATTAAGTTTTAATGTCTGAGATTACCAATCAAATATTTGTACATTTACACTAAATTCAAGATTAAGTTTTAATGTCTTAGATTACCAATCAAATATCTGTACATTTACACTAAATTCAAGATTAAGTTTTAATATCTGAGATTACCAATCAAATACTTGTACATTTACACTAAATTCAAGATTAAGTTTTAATGTCTGAGATTACCAATCAAATATTTGTACATTTACACTAAATTCAAGATTAAGTTTTAATGTCTGAGATTACCAATCAAATATCTGTACATTCACACTAAATTCAAGATTAAGTTTTAATGTCTGAGATTACCAATCAAATATTTGTACATTTACACTAAATTCAAGATTAAGTTTTAATATCTGAGATTACCAATCAAATATTTGTACATTCACACTAAATTCAAGATTAAGTTTTAATGTCTTAGATTACCAATCAAATATTTGTACATTTACACTAAATTCAAGATTAAGTTTTAATGTCTGAGATTACCAATCAAATATTTGTACATTTACCATAAATTCAAGATTAAGTTTTAATGTCTGAGATTACCAATCAAATATTTGTACATTTACACTAAATTCAAGATTAAGTTTTAATGTCTGAGATTACCAATCAAATATCTGTACATTCACACTAAATTCAAGATTAAGTTTTAATGTCTGAGATTACCAATCAAATATTTGTACATTTACACTAAATTCAAGATTAAGTTTTAATGTCTAAGATTACCAATCAAATATCTGTACATTTACACTAAATTCAAGATTAAATTTTAATGTCTGAGATTACCAATCAAATATTTGTACATTTACCATAAATTCAAGATTAAGTTTTAATGTCTAAGATTACCAATCAAATATTTGTACATTAACACTAAATTCAAGATTAAGTTTTAATGTCTGAGATTACCAATCAAATATCTGTACATTTACACTAAATTCAAGATTAAATTTTAATGTCTGAGATTACCAATCAAATATATGTACATTTACCATAAATTCAAGATTAAGTTTTAATGTCTGAGATTACGAATAAAAGTAAGTAAAATAAGGTATTAGTATAATTAGTACTGTTCTGTGGCATATATGAATTGTACTGAATTCTGAATTGAAACTAACACTATCTTACATGGAAATTGAATCAAAAGTCCTGTTAATTTACTTTCTGTTTAAATGTAAATTCCAAGATTAATCAAGTTGAACTTCGTTTTGTTATCTGGACTGAATTCACATTTTAGAAACACTGTGACTCGCTGTTTTAATGGAAGACTTATTCAAGCTATGTCCTTGGATAAAGACACATGGCAGACATTTTTATGTAGTTCACATAACTTCTTTCAGACCATATAGCTTTCTCAGGTTTATGATTGGCCTACATTTTTAGCTCCCATATGAGCTGATGTCATGGCACTGTCTGTCTGTCTGTCTGTCTGTCTGTGCAGAAATTTTGTTCCACTTATATCTCAAAAAGTATTGAAGCAAATGTTCTGCAATTTACTATGTGGCACTGTCAGGCTAGAACTTAACATTCATCAGTTTTTGGTGGGATTGGCTTGCATAATTAATGCTAATTTACATACATGAGGGGAACATCGCCTTTACCAGCAAAGTGCAATTCTTGCAGTTTCTTATCAATCCTAATCAGCTCATTACCATAACTAAGTGTTTGCTTTTTGTAATTACATCTGATAAGCCTGAGCTGTCACTGGTACAGGTACTAGGTCAAGACTGAAATGCTGTCGACCGAATGTGTGCAAGTACTAGTGAGTGTGTTACTCCACCACGAGGCACAACTGGCTTGGATGAAAGGTCACGATTTGGCTTGGGTGAAAGGCGATCATAACATTAGGATCATGCACCGTACATTGACGATGTTACATGTGGTATATGGACATCAGATATGGGAATTTGCTATTTTAAGTATCTCTGTGCTTAATTTTTCAAAAAATTATTTAACTAACTATGGAACGAGAAAAACTGTAGTTCCGAGTGCAAGGTTACTTTCAAGGAGTGAATCGTTTGAGTCAAAGGACATTATCAACTTTTATAATCCTATTACAGTTGACATTGCAAACAGATTTAGAATTGTCAACAACCCGACTTGCCTATTGATGAACTTGGGTTATCCGTAGTTTGGTTTTACCAAGGCGTTTCCGACATGATTAATGATTTTACAAATGGAGCTATATGTGCATAATGGCTGCACCAAATTCAATGAAACTTGCTACATCTATGGACCATACAAAGAAATCAAAGCACTAAAAGTCATTAACTTGTGTCATGTTAATTAAGGGCTAATTTGCATAATTAATGTCTGTTTGTAACTCAGGTTACAAATTTGATGAATCTTGCCACAGATATTGATCATACAGAGATATGATATTTTTAATGAAATTTAGTGCTGTCAATTAATAGCTCATTTGCATAATATGACATTACCCCATGGCCTCGCAATGGACGGTAGGGCATACAGAAGTTATTTTCCCGAGTGATTCGGTTTATTCTGCCGCGTATTTTCACGAGCGATAGTAAGTGAAAATACAGCAGAATAAACCGAATCACGAATAGTTATTGATATGCAAGTTATGTGTTGACCTGCTCTCACTAGCTAGCTCCGCTGTGATAAATTCACAAAACCGATCAGAAGAAATGCATATATGATTATTTTAGCAGTAGAAACAGATACAATTCAACAGTGTAGTATTCTTAGTGTCCTATATGATAGTAATTCAGCAAAATCTTTCAAAATGTACAATATTATAAAAGTTAGTCTTCATCAGAATCGGAAAAGATTGTCTGCAGCATTTTATAATGTAAACACACTGACTAGAACTTTGACTTTGAGAGAGCTGTTTCCGGCGACATGAAATATGAAATTGAAAGATCCACTGCTAATCTGTGTGTTTGAAAACATTTCGCATAACTGTGGGAATTGATTGACTGTGTTCTGGCTGGTTGATGGTCCTGAGGAATGTGTTGCACGATCTCCCATCGGCTGCATTTGTTGGGCGTTGTTGATGTGTACGATGACATCGGTGGCTGTCAGCTTTATTTTGTTGTTGATCATAATAAAATTCATTCTCACAAAGTTCAAAATAATTCAAATTAAACAAATCTTTATGTTCAAAATCCACCGAAATATCTTCCATATTACAATATTACATGTAAAGTAGTGGTCGCCGGCAATATTTACAAACATAAAGTAGTTTGAAAGGTTGTTTACTCATTTGCATAATCAACAGTGAAAATACCTAACTAATTTGCATAGTTATTTGATAGGTAAGGCAGTAATTTGATACATCAGAACTTGCGATGGTAGAGAAAAATAGTAAAATACCCTATGCACCTACAAAACTTTTTTCAAAATGTGTGTAACAACAGGAAAGACACATATGTGGATTAAAAAAATTCATTTATTTGCTTATTTTCATCAGGAATTGGTTTTACTTTTGGATCTATTTTATCTCAATTTATCTCATTTGCATAGCCACCAGTGAAAATATCGGTTTTATTTTTGACTGTACATCAACATACACAATGGTACATATGTAATAATGAATGAACTTTTGCAATTAGGGTATATACAGAGGTCGTGTTAACATGTTAGTTGTGCATATTGAAAGCCATATTTGGCACTTTGGACGCATTTTTTTGGATGTATGCATCACACTGGTATGCATCATAAACGGGACAAATGGGGCTTACTGTTTGCAAATGTACGGTTATCATCTTTGCTTTGAATTTGTAGAACAAGACATTTAGGATTTAGTCAGTTCATTGTATAACTATTTTGTAAATCTCTATGTGCAGTGTGACCTGTAAAATTTGAATATGACCTATCAAATGCACAAAAATTTCAACAGTTTCATCCCCCCCCCCACCCCCACCAGTGTGGAGAGCACATCTTGGGTAGATCAGAAACTATGTGATATTATCATTACTTATCCATGTGATTGGTTACTTACTAACAGACACTATGAGATGTGGTTAGAAAGGGTTTCCATTGATAGCACGGCCATTGCGGCAAAGCATCTTCCCTCCACAGGCAAATCGATGATCAAATAGACCACATCAGCAGACAACACTTCACTTAGATAAATTCATACTGTCACATCACCATTTCATTGTCATTAAAACTGAAACTTTTTCTTTTTGAGCTTCATTACTAGATCGAATGCATTACATGAATTTACCATTCACTACATGCTCTTCGTCTGAGGTGAGCACGGTTCATACATTATGTTAAGGCATCGTTCATGAATAAATGAATATATTGATGTATACCATGTTAATAGTTCTCCTCAGTGACACAACATTTGTATCAAATGCTTTAACAACTGTGTCTCTGTCAAATTGAAAGTTCACGCTGTTGTACATGTCATGGAACTTAATAATAATAGTTTGTGCACTGCCGTAAATTGTATCATAGTGTAGCATTTTATGTTTTATGTAGAGAATTTATGCCCTAACAGAGATTCATCCGAAGTTTGTTCTCGGAGCACATATTTCTAGAGAGTGATTACCATAGAAAATTGAAAGTCTAGAAAGATGAAATTAAACCACTGTATAGAGTGTTATTGTTTTGTTGCATGTTTTCTTGTGACATTTTGGAAGCGGAAACAATCTATGTGTATATGGTGTGCAGGAGAATGACATGTTTTCATGTGCATGTAAACATTTGTAACATATTTAGTGTACATATGAAATACATGTAGTGTGCATGCAAATTTGGAAAAGATGCACCATAATGGGATTTTGATGCTAATTTTGGCAGGAATGTCCCATGGACACATCTGATCAGATAAAAAGTGACCGCAAGCTCTGCCTACACCAAGAAAGACTGCACCAAATTTGATGAAACTTGCTCAAGATATTGACCGAGCAAAGATATCGTAGTATAAAGTCAATTAATGCTAATTTGCATATTTGATGAACTTTTGCAATAAGGGATATATATCTCTGAACAGGAACATTTTCAGCTCATTTCTGGTATGTACTGTCTGTGTGTTCACTAGTACCACTGTCCCATTTCATTGGATATTTTTTTATTTGTTCTATTTGAATTGCTGCATTCAGTTTCCTCAAGCTATAAGAATATTGTTTATGTATTTTTTGAAATTCTATGATTAAAAGTTATGTCCTTAAATCATGACAATGACAAATCACAATTTTCACATCAAAATGCAGGCCAAGTTCTCTAGTTCTTAGTTGAATGGCGTTGATACTCATAAACATTATTTTCATCCATAATGGGCAAACATTTAACACCTTTAGGGTATTCAGGCATAGACCAACGTCATACTCTTAATTTACTTCAATGACATGTCCAGCATACAGATGACATTTTACTCAGTACGGTGACACTTTTCATTCTTAGGTTTTCTCATTCAGCTGACTGACCCATAATGTATCTGCAAAATAATATAAAATAGTGCCAATAGCATTGTAGCACAACTGTACTGTACAGTTTTAAAAATGTTTATCCACGTGGTCAGCCATGCTAGGTTATAGGTGGTCATTTGCTGAATGAATATCCAGTTGCCTTAGCAACCCTGCTGTTATCCTTGTAATATACATGATCATTTGGCTGTTGCTATGGGTGTGGTCATGTTGCTAGATATATTTGCTTACATTTTTGCAATGTTTATTCATTTGTCTGTCAATTCCTGTTGTTGTCATTGCCATATACATGATCACTTGGCTGTTGCTATGGGCGTGGTCTTGTTGCTAGGCAAATTTACATATATTTTTGGAATGTTTATTCAATTGTCTTGTAATCCATGTGGTTATTTTTGTGAAATACACCACCGTTTTGCTGTTGCTATGGGTGTGGTCATGGTTGTTGGGGCCATTTGTGTTAAAATCTTTTGCAGAAAATCTGCAGACTAACAAAACATCTCACCAAGTTTCAGTCTCACTGACCATGTACTTTTCGAGACATACATTTTTGACATTAAATCCTAGCTAGCCTGTCTCTCTACATTCATTAACACTGCATCCTAGCTAGCCTGTCTGTCTACATTCATTAACACTACATCCTAGCTAGCCTGTCTGTCTACATTCATTAACACTGCATCCTAGCTAGCCTGTCTACATTCATTTACACTACATCCTAGCTAGCCTGTCCACATTCATTAAAACTGCATCCTAGCTAGCCTGTCTACATTCATTGACACTAGATCCTAGCTAGCCTGTCTACATTCATTAACACTGCATCGTAGCTAGCCTGTCTACATTCATTGACACTACATCCTAGCTAACCTGTCTGTCTACATTCATTAACACTACATCCTAGCTAGCCTGTCTACATTCATTAACACTACATCCTAGCTAGCCTGTCTGTCTACATTCATTAACACTACATCCTAGCTAGCCTGTCTATACATTCATTAACACTACATCCTAGCTAGCCTGTCTACATTCATTAACACTACATCCTAGTTAGCCTGTCTACATTCATTGACACTTCATCCTAGTTAGCCTGTCTGTCTACATTCATTGACACTTCATCCTAGCTAGCCTGTCAATGCATTCATTAACACTGCATCGTAGCTAGCCTGTCTACATTCATTGTCACTACATCCTAGCTAACCTGTCTACATTCATTGACACTACATCCTAGCTAGTCTGTCTATCTACATTCATTAACACTACATCCTAGCTAGCCTGTCTACATTCATTAACACTGCATCCTAGCTAGTCTGTCTACATTCATTGACACTAGATCCTAGCTAACCTGTCTGTCTACATTCATTAACACTACATCCTAGCTAGCCTGTCTACATTCATTGACACTACATCCTAGCTAGCCTGTCTATCTACATGCATTAACACTACATCCTAGCTAGCCTGTCTACATTCATTAACACTGCATCCTAGCTAGTCTGTATACATTCATTGACACTAGATCCTAGCTAACCTGTCTGTCTACATTCAATGACACTACATCCTAGCTAGCCTGTCTGTCTACATTCATTAACACTGCATCCTAGCTAGCCTGTCTACATTCATTGACACTACATCCTAGCTAGCCTGTCTATCTACATTCATTAACACTACATCCTAGCTAGCCTGTCTACATTCATTAACACTGCATCCTAGCTAGTCTGTCTACATTCATTGACACTAGATCCTAGCTAACCTGTCTGTCTACATTCAATGACACTACATCCTAGCTTGCCTGTCTGTCTACATTCATTAACACTACATCCTAGCTAGCCTGTCTACATTCATTAACACTATATACTAGCTAGCCTGTGTGTCTACATTCATTAACACTACATCCTAGTTAGCCTGTCTGTCTACATTCATTAACACTACATCCTAGCTAGCCTGTCTATACATTCATTAACACTACATCCTAGCTAGCCTGTCTACATTCATTAACACTACATCCTAGCTAGTCTGTCTACATTCATTAACACTACATCCTAGTTAGCATGTCTGTCTACATTCATTAACACTACATCCTAGCTAGCCTGTCTATACATTCATTAACACTACATCCTAGCTAGCCTGTCTACATTCATTAACACTACATCCTAGCTAGTCTGTCTACATTCATTAACACCACATCCTAGTTAGCCTGTCTGTCTACATTCATTAACACTACATCATAGCTAGCCTGTCTATACATTCATTAACACTGCATCCTAGCTAGCCTGTCTACATTCTTTGACACTGCATTCTTAGCTAAGCCTGTCTACATTCATTGACACTACATCCAAGCTAGCCTGTATACATTCATTAACACTACATCCTAGCTAGCCTGTCTACATTCATTGACACTAGATCCTAGCTAGCCTGTCTACATTCATTAACACTACATCCTAGCTAGCCTGTCTACATTCATTAACACTACATCCTAGCTAGCCTGTCTGTCTACATTCATTAACACTACATCCTAGCTAGCCTGTTTGTCTACATTCATTAACACTACATCCTAGCTAGCCTGTCTGTCTACATTCATTAACACTAAATCCTAGCTAGCCTGTCTGTCTACATTCATTAACACTACATCCTAGCTAGCCTGTCTATACATTCATTAACACTGCATCCTAGCTAGCCAGTCTATATTCATTTACACTACATCCTAGCTAGCCTGTCTACATTCATTAAAACTGCATCCTAGCTAGCCTGTCTACATTCATTGACACTAGATCCTAGCTAGCCTGTCTACATTCATTAACACTGCATCATAGCTAGCCTGTCTAAATTCATTGACACTACATCCTAGCTAACCTGTCTACATTCATTGACACTTCATCCTAGCTAGTCTGTCTACATTCATTAACACTGCATCCTAGCTAGCCTGTCTACATTCATTAACACTGCATCCTAGCTAACCTGTCTACATTCATTAACACTGCATCCTAGCTAGCCTGTCTACTTTCATTGACACTACATCCTAGCTAGCCTGTCTGTCTACTTTCATTAACACAGCATCCTAGCTAGCCTGTCTACATTCATTAACACTGCATCCTAGCTAGCCTGTCTACATTCATTAACACTGCATCCTAGCTAGCCTGTCTACATTCATTAACACTGCATCCTAGCTAGCCTGTCTACATTCATTAACACTACATCCTAGCTAGCCTGTCTGTCTACATTCATTAACACTACATCCTAGCTAGCCTGTCTGTCTACATTCCTTAACACTACATCCTAGCTGGCCTGTCTGTCTACATTCATTAACACTACATCCTAGCTAGCCTGTCTGTCTACATTCATTAACACTACATCCTAGCTAGTCTGTCTACATTCATTAACACCACATCCTAGTTAGCCTGTCTGTCTACATTCATTAACACTACATCATAGCTAGCCTGTCTATACATTCATTAACACTGCATCCTAGCTAGCCTGTCTACATTCTTTGACACTGCATTCTTAGCTAAGCCTGTCTACATTCATTGACACTACATCCAAGCTAGCCTGTATACATTCATTAACACTACATCCTAGCTAGCCTGTCTACATTCATTGACACTAGATCCTAGCTAGCCTGTCTACATTCATTAACACTACATCCTAGCTAGCCTGTCTACATTCATTAACACTACATCCTAGCTAGCCTGTCTGTCTACATTCATTAACACTACATCCTAGCTAGCCAGTTTGTCTACATTCATTAACACTACATCCTAGCTAGCCTGTCTGTCTACATTCATTAACACTAAATCCTAGCTAGCCTGTCTGTCTACATTCATTAACACTACATCCTAGCTAGCCTGTCTATACATTCATTAACACTGCATCCTAGCTAGCCAGTCTATATTCATTTACACTACATCCTAGCTAGCCTGTCTACATTCATTAAAACTGCATCCTAGCTAGCCTGTCTACATTCATTGACACTAGATCCTAGCTAGCCTGTCTACATTCATTAACACTGCATCATAGCTAGCCTGTCTAAATTCATTGACACTACATCCTAGCTAACCTGTCTACATTCATTGACACTTCATCCTAGCTAGTCTGTCTACATTCATTAACACTGCATCCTAGCTAGCCTGTCTACATTCATTAACACTGCATCCTAGCTAACCTGTCTACATTCATTAACACTGCATCCTAGCTAGCCTGTCTACTTTCATTGACACTACATCCTAGCTAGCCTGTCTGTCTACTTTCATTAACACAGCATCCTAGCTAGCCTGTCTACATTCATTAACACTGCATCCTAGCTAGCCTGTCTACATTCATTAACACTGCATCCTAGCTAGCCTGTCTACATTCATTAACACTGCATCCTAGCTAGCCTGTCTACATTCATTAACACTACATCCTAGCTAGCCTGTCTGTCTACATTCGTTAACACTACATCCTAGCTAGCCTGTCTGTCTACATTCCTTAACACTACATCCTAGCTGGCCTGTCTGTCTACATTCATTAA
This sequence comes from Glandiceps talaboti, assembly GCF_964340395.1. Lineage (NCBI taxonomy): Eukaryota > Metazoa > Hemichordata > Enteropneusta > Spengelidae > Glandiceps > Glandiceps talaboti. Next base: position 17,662,766 of record NC_135570.1, read on the forward strand.
CACTACATCCTAGCTAGCCTGTCTGTCTACATTCATTAACACTACATCCTAGCTAGCCTGTCTGTCTACATTCATTAACACTACATCCTAGCTGGCCTGTCTGTCTACATTCATTAACACTACATCCTAGCTAGCCTGTCTGTCTACATTCATTAACACTTCATCCTAGCTAGCCTGTCTGTCTACATTCATTAACACTACATCCTAGCTATCCTGTCTACATTCATTGACACTACATCCTAGCTAGCCTGTCTATCTACATTCATTAACACTACATCCTAGCTAGCCTGTCTACATTCATTAACACTGCATCCTAGCTAGTCTGTATACATTCATTGACACTAGATCCTAGCTAACCTGTCTGTCTACATTCAATGACACTACATCCTAGCTAGCCTGTCTGTCTACATTCATTAACACTGCATTCTAGCTAGCCTGTCTACATTCATTGACACTACATCCTAGCTAGCCTGTCTATCTACATTCATTAACACTACATCCTAGCTAGCCTGTCTACATTCATTAACACTGCATCCTAGCTAGTCTGTCTACATTCATTGACACTAGATCCTAGCTAACCTGTCTGTCTACATTCAATGACACTACATCCTAGCTAGCCTGTCTGTCTACATTCATTAACACTACATCCTAGCTAGCCTGTCTACATTCATTAACACTACATACTAGCTAGCCTGTGTGTCTACATTCATTAACACTACATCCTAGTTAGCCTGTCTGTCTACATTCATTAACACTACATCCTAGCTAGCCTGTCTATGCATTCATTAACACTACATCCTAGCTAGCCTGTCTACATTCATTAACACTACATCCTAGCTAGTCTGTCTACATTCATTAACACTACATCCTAGTTAGCCTGTCTGTCTACATTCATTAACACTACATCCTAGCTAGCCTGTCTATACATTCATTAACACTACATCCTAGCTAGCCTGTTTACATTCATTAACACTACATCCTAGCTAGTCTGTCTACATTCATTAACACCACATCCTAGTTAGCCTGTCTGTCTACATTCATTAACACTACATCCTAGCTAGCCTGTCTATACATTCATTAACACTGCATCCTAGCTAGCCTGTCTACATTCTTTGACACTGCATTCTTAGCTAAGCCTGTCTACATTCATTGACACTACATCCAAGCTAGCCTGTATACATTCATTAACACTACATCCTAGCTAGCCTGTCTACATTCATTGACACTAGATCCTAGCTAGCCTGTCTACATTCATTAACACTACATCCTAGCTAGCCTGTCTACATTCATTAACACCACATCCTAGCTAGCCTGTCTGTCTACATTCATTAACACTACATCCTAGCTAGCCTGTTTGTCTACATTCATTAACACTACATCCTAGCTAGCCTGTCTGTCTACATTCATTAACACTAAATCCTAGCTAGCCTGTCTGTCTACATTCATTAACACTACATCCTAGCTAGCCTGTCTATACATTCATTAACACTGCATCCTAGCTAGCCTGTCTACATTCATTGACACTAGATCCTAGCTAGCCTGTCTACATTCATTAACACTGCATCATAGCTAGCCTGTCTAAATTCATTGACACTACATCCTAGCTAACCTGTCTACATTCATTGACACTTCATCCTAGCTAGTCTGTCTACATTCATTAACACTGCATCCTAGCTAGCCTGTCTACATTCATTAACACTGCATCCTAGCTAACCTGTCTACATTCATTAACACTGCATCCTAGCTAGCCTGTCTACTTTCATTGACACTACATCCTAGCTAGCCTGTCTGTCTACTTTCATTAACACTGCATCCTAGCTAGCCTGTCTACATTCATTAACACTGCATCCTAGCTAGCCTGTCTACATTCATTAACACTGCATCCTAGCTAGCCTGTCTACATTCATTAACACTGCATCCTAGCTAGCCTGTCTACATTCATTAACACTACATCCTAGCTAGCCTGTCTGTCTACATTCATTAACACTACATCCTAGCTAGCCTGTCTGTCTGTCTACATTCGCTAACACTACATCCTAGCTAGCCTGTCTGTCTACATTCCTTAACACTACATCCTAGCTGGCCTGTCTGTCTACATTCATTAACACTACATCCTAGCTAGCCTGTCTATACATTCATTAACACTGCATCCTAGCTAGCCTGTCTATCTACATTCATTAACACTGCATCCTAGCTAGCCTGTCTACTTTCATTGACACTACATCCTAGCTAGCCTGTCTGTCTACTTTCATTAACACTGTATCCTAGCTAGCCTGTCTACATTCATTAACACTGCATCCTAGCTAGCCTGTGTTCATTCATTGACACTACATCCTAGCTAGCCTGTCTGTCTACTTTCATTAACACTGCATCCTAGCTAGCCTGTCTACATTCATTAACACTGCATCCTAGCTAGCCTGTCTACATTCATTACCACTGCATCCTAGCTAGCCTGTCTACATTCATTAACACTGCATCCTAGCTAGCCTGTCTACTTTCATTGACACTACATCCTAGCTAGCCTGTCTGTCTACATTCATTAATACTATATCCTAGCTAGCCTGTCTGTCTACATTCATTAACACTACATCCTAGCTAGCCTGTCTGTCTACATTCATTAACACTACTTCCTAGCTAGCCTGTCTGTCTACATTCATTAACACTACATCCTAGCTGGCCTGTCTGTCTACATTCATTAACACTACATCCTAGCTAGCCTGTCTGTCTACATTCATTAACACTACATCCTAGCTAGCCTGTCTGTCTACATTCATTAACACTACATCCTAGCTAGCCTGTCTATACATTCATTAACACTGCATCCTAGCTAGCCTGTCTACATTCATTGACACTACATCCTAGCTGGCCCGTCTTCATTCATTGACACTACATCCTAGCTAGCCTGTCTACATTCATTAACACTGCATCCTAGCTAACCTGTCTACATTCATTGACACTACATCCTAGCTAGTCTGTCTACATACATTAACACTGCATCCTAGCTAGCCTGTCTACATTCATTAACACTACATCCTAGCTAGCCTGTCTGTCTACATTCATTGACACTACATCCTAGCTAGCCTGTCTACATTCATTAACACTGCATCCTAGCTAGCCTGTCTACATTCATTAACACTGCATCCTAGCTAGCCTGTCTACATTCATTAACACTACATCCTAGCTAGCCTGTCTGTCTACATTCATTAACACTGCATCCTAGCTAGCCTGTCTACATTAACACTGCATCCTAGCTAGCCTGTCTACATTCATTAACACTGCATCCTAGCTAGCCTGTCTACATTCATTAACACTGCATCCTAGCTTGCCTGTTTACATTCATTGACACTACATCCTAGCTAGCCTGTCTGTCTACATTCATTAACACTACATCCTAGCTAGCCTGTCTGTCTACATTCATTAACACTACATCCTAGCTAGCCTGTCTGTCTACATTCATTAACACTACATCCTAGCTAGCCTGTCTGTCTACATTCATTAACACTGCATCCTAGCTAGCCTGTCTGTCTACATTCATTGACACTACATCCTAGCTAGCCTGTCTACATTCATTAACACTACATCCTAGCTAGCCTGTCTGTCTACATTCATTAACACTACATCCTAGCTAGCCTGTCTACATTCATTAACACTACATCCTAGCTAGCCTGTCTGTCTACATTCATTAACAATACATCCTAGCTAACCTGTCTGTCTACATTCATTAACACTACATCCTAGCTAGCCTGTCTATGCATTCATTAACACTGCATCCTAGCTAGCCTGTCTACATTCATTGACACTACATCCTAGCTAGCCTGTCTACATTCATTAACACTGCATCCTAGCTAGCCTGGCTGCATTCATTGACACGGCATCCTTAGCTAAGCCTGTCTACATTCATTAACACTGCATCCTAGCTAGCCTGTCTACATTCATTAACACTACATCGTAGCTAGCCTGTCTGTCTACATTCATTAACACTGCATCCTAGCTAGCCTGTCTACATTCATTAACACTGCATCCTAGCTAGCCTGTCTACACTTATTAACACTGCATCCTAGCTGGCCTGTCTACATTCATTAACACTGCAACCTAGCTAGCCTGTCTACATTCATTAACACTGTATCCTAGCTAGCCTGTCTACATTCATTAGCACTGCATCCTAGCTAGCCTGTCTACATTCATTGACACTACATCCTAGCTAGCCTGTCTACATTCATTGACACGGCATCCTTAGCTAAGCCTGTCTACATTCATTAACACTGCATCCTAGCTAGCCTGTCTACATTCATTAACATTGTATCCTAGCTAGCCTGTCTGTCTACATTCATTAACACTACATCCTAGCTAGCCTGTCTGTCTACATTCATTAACACTACATCCTAGCTAGCCTGTCTATACATTCATTAACACTGCATCCTAGCTAGCCTGTCTACATTCATTGACACTACATCCTAGCTAGCCTGTCTACATTCTTTGACACTACATCCTAGCTAGTCTGTCTACATACATTAACACTGCATCCTAGCTAGCCTGTCTACATTCATTAACACTACATCCTAGCTAGCCTGTCTGTCTACATTCATTAACACTACATCCTAGCTAGCCTGTCTACATTCATTAACACTGCATCCTAGCTAGCCTGTCTACATTCATTAACACTGCATCCTAGCTAGCCTGTCTACATTCATTAACACTGCATCCTAGCTAGCCTGTCTACATTCATTAACACTGCATCCTAGCTAGCCTGTCTACATTCATTGACACTACATCCTAGCTGGCCCGTCTTCATTCATTGACACTACATCCTAGCTAGCCTGTCTACATTCATTAACACTGCATCCTAGCTAGCCTGTCTACATTCATTGACACTAGATCCTAGCTAACCTGTCTACATTCATTGACACTACATCCTAGCTAGTCTGTCTACATACATTAACACTGCATCCTAGCTAGCCTGTCTACATTCATTAACACTACATCCTAGCTAGCCTGTCTGTCTACATTCATTGACACTACATCCTAGCTAGCCTGTCTACATTCATTAACACTGCATCCTAGCTAGCCTGTCTACATTCATTAACACTGCATCCTAGCTAGCCTGTCTACATTCATTAACACTACATCCTAGCTAGCCTGTCTGTCTACATTCATTAACACTGCATCCTAGCTAGCCTGTCTACATTCATTAACACTGCATCCTAGCTAGCCTGTCTACATTCATTAACACTGCATCCTAGCTAGCCTGTCTACATTCATTAACACTGCATCCCAGCTTGCCTGTTTACATTCATTGACACTACATCCTAGCTAGCCTGTCTGTCTACATTCATTAACACTACATCCTAGCTAGCCTGTCTGTCTACATTCATTAACACTACATCCTAGCTAGCCTGTCTGTCTACATTCATTAACACTACATCCTAGCTAGCCTGTCTGTCTACATTCATTAACACTACATCCTAGCTAGCCTGTCTGTCTACATTCATTAACACTACATCCTAGCTAGCCTGTCTGTCTACATTCATTAACACTGCATCCTAGCTAGCCTGTCTGTCTACATTCATTGACACTACATCCTAGCTAGCCTGTCTACATTCATTAACACTACATCCTAGCTAGCCTGTCTGTCTACATTCATTAACACTACATCCTAGCTAGCCTGTCTACATTCATTAACACTACATCCTAGCTAGCCTGTCTGTCTACATTCATTAACAATACATCCTAGCTAACCTGTCTGTCTACATTCATTAACACTACATCCTAGCTAGCCTGTCTATGCATTCATTAACACTGCATCCTAGCTAGCCTGTCTACATTCATTGACACTACATCCTAGCTAGCCTGTCTACATTCATTAACACTGCATCCTAGCTAGCCTGGCTACATTCATTGACACGGCATCCTTAGCTAAGCCTGTCTACATTCATTAACACTGCATCCTAGCTAGCCTGTCTACATTCATTAACACTACATCGTAGCTAGCCTGTCTGTCTACATTCATTAACACTGCATCCTAGCTAGCCTGTCTACATTCATTAACACTGCATCCTAGCTAGCCTGTCTACACTTATTAACACTGCATCCTAGCTGGCCTGTCTACATTCATTAACACTGCATCCTAGCTAGCCTGTCTACATTCATTAACACTGTATCCTAGCTAGCCTGTCTACATTCATTAGCACTGCATCCTAGCTAGCCTGTCTACATTCATTGACACTACATCCTAGCTAGCCTGTCTACATTCATTGACACGGCATCCTTAGCTAAGCCTGTCTACATTCATTAACACTGCATCCTAGCTAGCCTGTCTACATTCATTAACATTGTATCCTAGCTAGCCTGTCTGTCTACATTCATTAACACTACATCCTAGCTAGCCTGTCTGTCTACATTCATTAACACTACATCCTAGCTAGCCTGTCTATACATTCATTATCACTGCATCCTAGCTAGCCTGTCTACATTCATTGACACTACATCCTAGCTAGCCTGTCTACATTCTTTGACACTACATCCTAGCTAGTCTGTCTACATACATTAACACTGCATCCTAGCTAGCCTGTCTACATTCATTAACACTACATCCTAGCTAGCCTGTCTGTCTACATTCATTAACACTACATCCTAGCTAGCCTGTCTACATTCATTAACACTGCATCCTAGCTAGCCTGTCTACATTCATTAACACTGCATCCTAGCTAGCCTGTCTACATTCATTAACACTGCATCCTAGCTAGCCTGTCTACATTCATTAACACTGCATCCTAGCTAGCCTGTCTACATTCATTAACACTGCATCCTAGCTTGCCTGTTTACATTCATTGACACTACATCCTAGCTAGCCTGTCTGTCTACATTCATTAACACTACATCCTAGCTAGCCTGTCTGTCTACATTCATTAACACTACATCCTAGCTAGCCTGTCTGTCTACATTCATTAACACTACATCCTAGCTAGCCTGTCTGTCTACATTCATTAACACTACATCCTAGCTAGCCTTTCTGTCTACATTCATTAACACTTCATCCTAGCTAGCCTGTCTATACATTCATTAACACTGCATCCTAGCTAGCCTGTCTACATTCATTGACACTACATCCTAGCTAGCCTGTCTACATTCATTAACACTGCATCCTAGCTAGCCTGGCTACATTCATTGACACGGCATCCTTAGCTAAGCCTGTCTACATTCATTAACACTGCATCCCAGCTAGCCTGTCTACATTCATTAACACTACATCCTAGCTAGCCTGTCTGTCTACATTCATTAACACTGCATCCTAGCTAGCCTGTCTACATTCATTAACACTGCATCCTAGCTAGCCTGTCTACACTCATTAACACTGCATCCTAGCTGGCCTGTCTACATTCTTTAACACTACATCCTAGCTAGCCTGTCTACATTCATTGACACTACATCCTAGCTAGCCTGTCTACATTCATTAACACTGCATCCTAGCTAGCCTGTCTACATTCTTTGACACTGCATCCTTAGCTAAGCCTGTCTACATTCATTGACACTGCATCCTAGCTAGCCTGTCTACATTCATTGACACTACATCCTAGCTAGCCTGTCTACATTCATTGACACGGCATCCTTAGCTAAGCCTGTCTACATTCATTAACACTGCATCCTAGCTAGCCTGTCTACATTCATTAACATTGTATCCTAGCTAGCCTGTCTGTCTACATTCATTAACACTACATCCTAGCTAGCCTGTCTGTCTACATTCATTAACACTACATCCTAGCTAGCCTGTCTATACATTCATTAACACTGCATCCTAGCTAGCCTGTCTACATTCATTGACACTACATCCTAGCTAGCCTGTCTACATTCTTTGACACTACATCCTAGCCTGTCTGTCTACATTCATTAACACTACATCCTAGCTAGCCTGTCTACATTCATTAACACTGCATCCTAGCTAGCCTGTCTACATTCATTAACACTGCATCCTAGCTAGCCTGTCTACATTCATTAACACTGCATCCTAGCTAGCCTGTCTACATTCATTAACACTGCATCCTAGCTAGCCTGTCTACATTCATTAACACTGCATCCTAGCTTGCCTGTTTACATTCATTGACACTACATCCTAGCTAGCCTGTCTGTCTACATTCATTAACACTACATCCTAGCTAGCCTGTCTGTCTACATTCATTAACACTACATCCTAGCTAGCCTGTCTGTCTACATTCATTAACACTACATCCTAGTTAGCCTGTCTGTCTACATTCATTAACACTACATCCTAGCTAGACTGTCTGTCTACATTCATTAACACTACATCCTAGCTAGCCTGTCTATACATTCATTAACACTGCATCCTAGCTAGCCTGTCTACATTCATTGACACTACATCCTAGCTAGCCTGTCTACATTCATTAACACTGCATCCTAGCTAGCCTGGCTACATTCATTGACACGGCATCCTTAGCTAAGCCTGTCTACATTCATTAACACTGCATCCCAGCTAGCCTGTCTACATTTATTAACACTACATCCTAGCTAGCCTGTCTGTCTACATTCATTGACACCACATCCCAATGCTAGCCTGTCTATACATTCATTGACACTACATCCTAGCTAGCCTGTCTACATTCATTGACACGGCATCCTTAGCTAAGCCTGTCTACATTCATTGACACTACATCCTAGCTAGCCTGTCTACATTCATTGACACTACATCCTAGCTAACCTGTCTACATTCATTGACACTGCATCCTAGCTAGCCTGTCTACATCCATTGACACCACATCCCAATGCTAGCCTGTCTATACATTCATTGACACTACATCCTTGCTAGCCTGTCTACATTCATTGACACTTATAATAAATCCTAGCTAGCCTGTCTATGTCCATTGACACTGCATCCCAATGCTAGCCTGTCTATACATTCATTGACACTACATCCTAGCTAGCCTGTCTACATTCATTGACACTATATCCTAGCTAGCCTGTCTACATTCATTGACACTACATCCTAGCTAGCCTGTCTACATTCATTGACACATCCTAGCTAGCCTGTCTACATTCATTAACACTACATCCTAGCTAACCTGTCTGTCTACATTCATTAACACTACATCCTAGCTAGCCTGTCTACATTCATTGACACTACATCCTAGCTAGCCTGTCTATCTACATGCATTAACACTACATCCTAGCTAGCCTGTCTACATTCATTAACACTGCATCCTAGCTAGTCTGTATACATTCATTGACACTAGATCCTAGCTAACCTGTCTGTCTACATTCAATGACACTACATCCTAGCTAGCCTGTCTGTCTACATTCATTAACACTGCATCCTAGCTAGCCTGTCTACATTCATTGACACTACATCCTAGCTAGCCTGTCTATCTACATTCATTAACACTGCATCCTAGCTAGCCTGTCTACATTCATTAACACTGCATCCTAGCTAGCCTGTCTACATTCATTAACACTGCATCCTAGCTTGCCTGTTTACATTCATTGACACTACATCCTAGCTAGCCTGTCTGTCTACATTCATTAACACTACATCCTAGCTAGCCTGTCTGTCTACATTCATTAACACTACATCCTAGCTAGCCTGTCTGTCTACATTCATTAACACTACATCCTAGCTAGCCTGTCTGTCTACATTCATTAACACTACATCCTAGCTAGCCTTTCTGTCTACATTCATTAACACTTCATCCTAGCTAGCCTGTCTATACATTCATTAACACTGCATCCTAGCTAGCCTGTCTACATTCATTGACACTACATCCTAGCTAGCCTGTCTACATTCATTAACACTGCATCCTAGCTAGCCTGGCTACATTCATTGACACGGCATCCTTAGCTAAGCCTGTCTACATTCATTAACACTGCATCCCAGCTAGCCTGTCTACATTCATTAACACTACATCCTAGCTAGCCTGTCTGTCTACATTCATTAACACTGCATCCTAGCTAGCCTGTCTACATTCATTAACACTGCATCCTAGCTAGCCTGTCTACACTCATTAACACTGCATCCTAGCTGGCCTGTCTACATTCTTTAACACTACATCCTAGCTAGCCTGTCTACATTCATTGACACTACATCCTAGCTAGCCTGTCTACATTCATTAACACTGCATCCTAGCTAGCCTGTCTACATTCTTTGACACTGCATCCTTAGCTAAGCCTGTCTACATTCATTGACACTGCATCCTAGCTAGCTTGTCTACATTCATTGACACTACATCCTAGCTAGCCTGTCTACATTCATTGACACGGCATCCTTAGCTAAGCCTGTCTACATTCATTAACACTGCATCCTAGCTAGCCTGTCTACATTCATTAACATTGTATCCTAGCTAGCCTGTCTGTCTACATTCATTAACACTACATCCTAGCTAGCCTGTCTGTCTACATTCATTAACACTACATCCTAGCTAGCCTGTCTATACATTCATTAACACTGCATCCTAGCTAGCCTGTCTACATTCATTGACACTACATCCTAGCTAGCCTGTCTACATTCTTTGACACTACATCCTAGCCTGTCTGTCTACATTCATTAACACTGCATCCTAGCTAGCCTGTCTACATTCATTAACACTACATCCTAGCTAGCCTGTCTACATTCATTAACACTGCATCCTAGCTAGCCTGTCTACATTCATTAACACTGCATCCTAGCTAGCCTGTCTACATTCATTAACACTGCATCCTAGCTAGCCTGTCTACATTCATTAACACTGCATCCTAGCTTGCCTGTTTACATTCATTGACACTACATCCTAGCTAGCCTGTCTGTCTACATTCATTAACACTACATCCTAGCTAGCCTGTCTGTCTACATTCATTAACACTACATCCTAGCTAGCCTGTCTGTCTACATTCATTAACACTACATCCTAGTTAGCCTGTCTGTCTACATTCATTAACACTACATCCTAGCTAGACTGTCTGTCTACATTCATTAACACTACATCCTAGCTAGCCTGTCTATACATTCATTAACACTGCATCCTAGCTAGCCTGTCTACATTCATTGACACTACATCCTAGCTAGCCTGTCTACATTCATTAACACTGCATCCTAGCTAGCCTGGCTACATTCATTGACACGGCATCCTTAGCTAAGCCTGTCTACATTCATTAACACTGCATCCCAGCTAGCCTGTCTACATTTATTAACACTACATCCTAGCTAGCCTGTCTGTCTACATTCATTGACACCACATCCCAATGCTAGCCTGTCTATACATTCATTGACACTACATCCTAGCTAGCCTGTCTACATTCATTGACACGGCATCCTTAGCTAAGCCTGTCTACATTCATTGACACTACATCCTAGCTAGCCTGTCTACATTCATTGACACTACATCCTAGTTAACCTGTCTACATTCATTGACACTGCATCCTAGCTAGCCTGTCTACATCCATTGACACCACATCCCAATGCTAGCCTGTCTATACATTCATTGACACTACATCCTTGCTAGCCTGTCTACATTCATTGACACTTATAATAAATCCTAGCTAGCCTGTCTATGTCCATTGACACTGCATCCCAATGCTAGCCTGTCTATACATTCATTGACACTACATCCTAGCTAGCCTGTCTACATTCATTGACACTATATCCTAGCTAGCCTGTCTACATTCATTGACACTACATCCTAGCTAGCCTGTCTACATTCATTGACACATCCTAGCTAGCCTGTCTACATTCATTGACATTGCATCCTTAGCTAAGCCTGTCTACATTCATTGACACATCCTAGCTAGCCTGTCTACATTCATTAACACTGCATCCTAGCTAGCCTGTCTACATTCATTGACATTGCATCCTTAGCTAAGCCTGTCTACATTCATTAACACTGCATCGTAGCTAGTCTGTCTCCATTCATTGACACTATACATCCTAGCTAGCCTGTCTACATTCATTGACACTACATCCTAGCTAGCCTGTTTACATTCATTGACACTGCATCCTAGCTAGTCTGTCTACATTCATTGACACTACATCCTAGCTAGCCTGTTTACCTTCATTGACACTACATCCTAGCTAGCCTGTCTACATTTATTGACACCACATCCCAATGCTAGCCTGTCTATACATTCATTGACACTACATCCTAGCTAGCTAGCCTGTCTACATTCATTCACACTATATCCTAGCTAGCCTGTCTACATTCATTGACACATCCTAGCTAGTCTGTCTACATTCATTGACACTACATCCTAGGTAGCCTGTCTCCATTCATTGACACTGCATCCTAGCTAGCCTGTCTCCATTCATTGACACTGCATCCTAGCTAGCCTGTCTGTAGCAGCACTTTTAACAGATAATATGTTACCTTGCAAGTTTCAATTTCTGCCTCAAGATTGGATTGAAGGATCATGCTAACTCTGTACTGATATTACTAAGTGAATGAAATCAAATTATTTTATCTCATGATCATTTACCATCCAAGTTTTATTAAACAAAGGAAATTCTCAAGATTATATCCAAGCTTAATTTCCCCTGAATGTTGATCAACTATACTTGTTATCCTCTCTACAATTTTGATCAACTATACTTGTTATCCTCTCTACAATGTTAATCAACTATACTTGTTATCCTCTCTACAATTTTGATCAACTATACTTGTTATCCTCTCTACAATGTTAATCAACTACACTTGTTATCCTCTCTACAATGTTAATCAACTATACTTGTTATCCTCTCTACAATTTTGATCAACTATACTTGTTATCCTCTCTACAATGTTAATAAACTATACTTGTTATCCTCTCTACAATGTTAATCAACTATACTTGTTATCCTCTCTACAATTTTGATCAACTATACTTGTTATCCTCTCTACAATTTTGATCAACTATACTTGTTATCCTCTCTACAATGTTGATCAACTATACTTGTTATCCTCTCTACAATTTTGATCAACTATACTTGTTATCCTCTCTACAATTTTGATCAACTATACTTGTTATCCTCTCTACAATGTTGATCAACTATACTTGTTATCCTCTCTACAATTTTGATCAACTATACTTGTTATCCTCTCTACAATGTTGATCAACTATACTTGTTATCCTCTCTACAATTTTGATCAACTATACTTGTTATCCTCTCTACAATTTTGATCAACTATACTTGTTATCCTCTCTACAATGTTGATCAACTATACTTGTTATCCTCTCTACAATTTTGATCAACTATACTTGTTATCCTCTCTACAATTTTGATCAACTATACTTGTTATCCTCTCTACAATGTTGATCAACTATACTTGTTATCCTCTCTACAATTTTGATCAACTATACTTGTTATCCTCTCTACAATTTTGATCAACTATACTTGTTATCCCCTCTACAATGTTGATCAACTATACTTGTTATCCTCTCTACAATTTTGATCAACTATACTTGTTATCCTCTCTACAATTTTGATCAACTATACTTGTTATCCTCTCTACAATGTTGATCAACTATACTTGTTATCCTCTCTACAATTTTGATCAACTATACTTGTTATCCTCTCTACAATTTTGATCAACTATACTTGTTATCCTCTCTACAATGTTGATCAACTATACTTGTTATCCTCTCTACAATTTTTCTGGATGCAGTGAGTCTAATGCATAATTGTCTAGGGAATAACATGATGTCTGCAGTCTTTACATGAAACAAAAATAAAATGTGACAGAAATTTATATAATGTGCTTAGTGAAATTGTGCACGATAATTCCATGGAGTCCCTTTTAAACATTCGCCAACTTTGATCTCTGAAATTGCATGAGCAATTATATTCATGGTCACAATTAACCTTCCAATTTAAGATCATCACTCTCTATAATATAAGTCTGTTGCCAAAAGGCAAACTCAAATACATTTAAATGTTGTTATCTTCAATATCAGAAACTTGATAACTCTTCTTTTTTTATCTCCATCACTTTCCAACTCACCGTATTTTAATAGTCCAAACAGATATAACTGTATGACTTACATATCAAGACACTTTTAGAAGACATTAACCATAGGGATGATATAATATATATGTCACTGCAAACAATTTAGATTGTAGATCTAAAAAAATGAGTTTCTGCTCTTCTGTAAGCTTATCAGGGATTGGTGAAATCTGATACTGATATTTTGTAAGCCTTGCAAGGATTGGTGTAATCTGATATCACATGATCAACAATTGATGATCTATGGTGCTATTAGTTTACATACTTGTTTGCCAAGTAAACACAGTTTAAAATTGGATTTTAAATGAAAACATTTCTATATCTTAATGATCAGAGTCCCAAAGGAGAAGTGTGTGGGAGACAGTATACTATGTTAGATTAAAATGTTATATTGATAAGGCCATCAGGAAAAGTATTTCTGGTTCTGGTTCCTCCCAATGTTACATTTTATTACATGTACAACCAGTGACAGACAAGCATTTACAAGCAGAACTTGTCACAAACAGGTATTGTGGTAAATGAATTGGATTAATTATCACACTTGGCAAAGCATGTTGTAACTTGACTATAGTATTAGATATCACAGTTTAACAGTTTATGGCCTCTTTACATGTACATGGAATGCCAGAGGAACTTAACATTTGTTTGTGAATGTGAACTATATAAAGAGACCATCAAACTGTTCATATCAAACCATGAAATGTAATAAAAGTCTCTGTACTTGCAAGTGCCAAGTGTTTTTAACAAATCCAATGCAGTTATTAACGTTCCCTGTTTGTAACAAGTTTCCTTTGTAAATACTTGTCTGTCACTGGTTGTAAATACTTGTCTGTCACTGGTTGTAACCTGTCTTCTGGTCTCTTCATTTAATCATGTAAATGTTGCATAATACAATCAGAGTTGAAAAGTGTGTGATCATATCATGTTGTCATGGCAATTTTGGTGCACTATTGAGTAAATGAGTTAAATCTCAGAGCAACTGATAATTCCCAAATAAAAACAAACTGTGATATATAGTAACATTTGTCAGTCCACCTATAATACGTACTGCGTCTCTATCAACTAATGAATGACAGCTGACTTCCATTGACAATTTGCGGACTAACTTACAACATACTGTCTTCTTTTACCACTTATAATTGTGATTCAAGTTGGAAAAGAAGAGCCAATTATTGAACATGGAGTTTGAAATCACTGGAGATTTGGACTTTGGCATTCAATATAGTTATCTCCACTGGGAAATATTACAATTAACACTAAACAGAGTGAAAACCTTTCAAGTGGACAATCATATCACACAGTTGGCCTATTTAATACAAAGAAAAATATATAGGATGTAGAGACTGACATATGCAGTTAATTGTTACAAAATAAAACACATTCTAATTATGGTGATAGATGTACCAGATGTGTGATATTATAAATTGCATACCCTGACTAATAATTGGTATAGCCCAACTCTATGATTTCTGGTGGAAACTCATTAGTCTTTCATTCAGTTTATTTCTACTCTTTTGTCAGCTTTTCATCATGAGATCAGAATTAACTTTGTAATAAAAAACACCATTGATTTCTGAAATTAATCAAAAAAGTTAAATGTTGATTTCTATTGAATTAATAGTGTACATTGACATATGTGGTAATAATAAGTGGTGTTCATTTAATCAATCAATTAATTAACTAGCTAATTAAAATTAACAATTACAAATCAATAAATATAGCACATAGTAAATAGTCATTGACAAGTAATTAATCAATTAGTACAAATTATATCCCTTTATGCTGGGTAATTAACAAGAAGTAATTGAATTCATAATGAAGATAACCATGTCATGGAAATAAAAATATCACTTTTCATAAGGCCTAAAAAAATATTGTAATCAAAATTTTAGAATAGGTTGGGTAGGTAGATTTTTTATTCTTTTATTTTTTTTTATGTGTTCAGGTTGTTATGTTTTCCATTGTTTTCCATATGGTCTCTGTAGTTATTGGTTTCTTCTCATCAGATGTACATTCATTACAGATTGGAAGAACAGTTTTATATTGTCTTTTTAAGTTGATGTCAGTTTCCGCATCCACTACTTCTTGTGAGACTTCACAATTTTCATGATTTTATTTATTTTTTTCTCAAAAATGTTAGTAAAAAAAGGTTAGGCCGTGAAAACCTAGGTGGGGTCAGGTAACTGGAAACACGCAATTTTTTTTTATGCCTAACTGTTAACTTTATAATGTATTAGGCCTTTGTCTGACATCCAAGTCACATTTCAGTTATCGACAGATTAGGAGGAAATTGATATATTATGATGTACAATTAGTATACTGGAAATATAATACATTATTAGGGAATGTTCTAAGAATTCTTATGGAATATTCTATGAACAAGTTTTAGAGAATATCCTTTTTGGGAATATTCTAAGAAGAAATAATTTTAGGGAATATTCCAAGAAATTCAATACATGTTTTGAGGGAATATTCCAATGAATAAATGCTTTTAGGGAATATTCTGATGAATAAACGATTTTAGGAAATATTCCAAGAATAAATGTGTTTTAGGGAATATACCCATTAATAAATATTCCATTTATTCATTGCAATATTCCTTAAAAAACATTTATGGAATATTCCATTATTCAAACTATTTGTGAAAAAGCAAATTTTAGATTCAGTGTTGATTTTATACCATCCATTCATAGCAATTTGTGTCGAGATAGAAATATATTTGATACTGTACTTACCAAAAGTGTAGAGTCTAACAAAATATTGTGGATGCACTTTTTATGATTAAAGCAATTCAAATTCTTTAAGGCAAGATCATAACATAATTCATAATTCATACTTCACTTTTAGTTAATTGCAGCTAAATTTCAAATTATTTTATTACAGATTTAGTTCCATTCACAGCTGACACAGGTACACGAGTAACTCAGCAAATCTTGATACATGTACACGAGTAACACAGAAAATGCTGATACAGTTACAAAGGTAACATGCAGTAAATACTGACACAGGTACACACTGGTAACTTAACAGTAAATGCTGATACAGTTACAAAGGTAACATGCAGTAAATGCTGACACAGGTATACAGGTATGTGACTCAGTAAATGCTGACACAGGTACGCAGGTAACACACTGGTAACTCAGTAAATGTCGACACAGGTACACAGGTAATGTGCAGTAAAATTCTGACACAGTTACACAGGTATGTGACTCAGTAAATGCTGACACAGGTACACAGGTACACACGTATGTGACTCAGTAAATGCCGACACAGGTATACAGGTAACATGCAGTAAATGCTGACACAGGTACACAGGTAATGTGCAGTAAATGCTGACACAGGTACACAGGTAACATGCAGTAAATGTCGACACAGGTATGCAGGTATGTGACTCAGTAAATACTGACACAGGTATATACAGGTAATGTGCAGTAAATACCGACACAGGTACACAGGTAACGTGCAGTAAATGCTGACACAGGTACACAGGTAATGTGCAGTAAATGCTGACACAGGTACACAGGTAACATGCAGTAACCCTTACCAAACTGAAAGCTCAGACCCAAGCTGGCAAAGAGCTTTTTCAGAGCTTTTCAGCTCTGTGGCACACTACCAACAGCTCTATTGCACACATTCAAAAATGTGTTGAGCTGCTGAATGTCTGCAACAGACTTCTAGGGTTTATGTCTGTTAGGAAAAAAATTCTTAAGCTTACTGACAGCTGTCTGCATCTCACTGACAGCTGTCTGCAGTTCACCAACAGCTACTTGCAGTTTACTGGCAGCTGTCTTCAGCCACAGGAGTTAATTTCTAAATAATGTCTGTCAGGAGTGTTTACACTTTGCTCTGTCATGGGCAAAACGACTAGCAGCAGACTTTTAGCATCTTTTGTGGTAGTTTCCAGAATATTTTAAAGTTACCTGGACAGTGGCAATGTGGAAGGGCATACCAATCCAAGGGTTCTCTGTTAATATGCTTCTGTGTCATAATAAATATTGCTTGGAATTAAACTTGCCTAAATACTTATTCACTAAAACATACATCAAATGTATGCAGGTGAATGTAGGTAATATTTATAAGAATGCCTGCAACACCATCAAATGACCAATAACTACAGTACATTTACATGTTAAAATATATTTATTAAGTTTCATTGTTAAGTATAAACACCGGAATCTGTTCTTGTTAAAACGTAAACCAGCTGCATGAAGAACAAAATCAATCCTTACAGAATACCTCTAATATAAAATGTACATGTATTGTTGTATGCATTTATTATTTGCATCGTTCACCCTCACAACTTACCGAGATTTAATGTAACTGTTTTCTCAAATTATTTGTAATATGTCACCTACATAACAAACATCCATTTTAAAATCATTTGCCAGATTTAGTATTCTGGGTTTGTGATAGCCATGCACGTATATTAGTGTGGAATTTGTTTACTATGCTTCAACTTGGGACTAGCAATTACTGGTTACATATGCAGAAACACGGCCCATTTTCAAGGGTACTACAGGAAATGTCCCCTGCAGTATATTTCTTGACTTGGGCCGGTCGTGTAGCGTATAGGCATTGAAAAGAGTGGTTCATTTTGGGCCGCATATGATCGGCCTCGCCAATATCTGAGTTTTCAGTTTCACTATAGTCAGTCATATTCAGGGTTGTCATACCCATCATCAACGCCGTCTGATAAATCTCGACAGTCGGATGTCAACAAGGGATTTTGACTCCCCTCTTCATTGTCAAATAACTCACAGTTGTCTTCATTTCCTCCGTTATGTTATAACATGAATAAATATGATGCTCGCCATCTCCTTCCTGTCGATCATCTCATTAGTCTACCAAACTCGCTTGAAACGTTATCGGTATTGTCTGTGTACGTGTTCGTGTGTTGTTGATGTCGAGGGACATCACCCGGAAGTGATGGGAGTCCATCGTTTGTGGGCCAATGATCGCAAAGTTGTCCTCAGAACTGGAATGGCCACTTTTCGCTTCCATCTCCCATAGATTGTCATTTTGCTTCAACTTTTGGAGATTACAAGTATACTGCTCTGTTTTGAGTCGATACGTAACGTGAACGCACGGTGTAAACAAACCCCTCGATCGTCGATCGCTGGCTAAGGTTATATCCACAATATGGCGTCACAGGCTCTTTCAAAGCTCGTGGAAAAACTGCTAGGAACAAACATTTTGTTTATGGCTAATAACAGCGCAAACATGGATAATATGAAAGAAACAAAATAATAAACAAAAATATATTTTTTCAAAATTGAATCAACGACTGCTGTAAAGTTTACAACGCATTGAAGTTTTGAAATTATTGTGAACGAGGCTATGACGTATCAGCCAATCAAATCAACGCGCGCAATCTCCCCAGTACTTCAAATGTGAAACGGAAGATGGCGGCCATGATTCACAAAGGCAAAGAAAATCGTTTTCGACAACTGATCATGAGAAGAGGTATGCATCAAGACCTACTCATTTTGGTGATGAAGGTATGTTAATTTAACTGACGCTTTCAGAGCACATTATAGGCTCTGGTATTTTTTTTAAACGATAGAATCCTGGTCGTCTATGTGTAGACGTTATATCTTATTTATAATACTATTATAGTACTTGTGGCCGTACGATCGGAGCCTTTTCAGACATAGACCTAGACCTCGGTCCACGGTTGCATACATAGACTTCTACAACTGTTTGAAACTTCCGAAAGTTGTTTTTAAAGTACATCTGATATACATGTAATATGTAAAAAATATTAGTTTCTCGTCGAAAGAGTTCCTATGTACCGCACTGATACTCGAGTCTTGTTAGAAAACAGTGGCAAATTAATTTATTCAATTAAGATATGGAATGGAACAATGTTGGAGTGTTTTGTAGAAACCAGTGTGTCACAAATCATTTAGTAGTAGTACTAGTACACCCCATGGTCACAGCCACATTTACACAGTGCTCTGTCATGTACATGCAGAACACTTTTCACCAACTTGATGTATGTCATTGAGGTCTGTCCGTATGTATGTATGTGTGTGTGTGTGTATATATATATACGTACGTACATGTATGTATGTATTTATTTAATAAGGGTATGGACTTTCATTTTAATCAAAGGTTGTCATGTTTAAAATGCTTCATATTGATGTATTTGTGTATTTATTACGTTATAGTGCAAATTATAGAACACAACACATATTTAGTTGTAAGGAGAGAGTAAGAATATGAAACTCTTGTTGAGGCATTGTGGCCATCAGACAAGCAATATTAATTATCCTTGTCTTATTCTAAGTAGAAATGTTAAGTGTTAAGTGAGACAATGTGGGAAGACTGCGAGTTCATTATTTTTTTATAAAGTTTTTATAAAGCTGTTCCTTAATTATGGCTGCTCAGCCTCTGATGTACTTTTGGGAAGTCTGATAAAATGTATTCACCTAGGGTGTACCACTGTTAACACACTACAAGAATATACATTTTGTAGATTCTATTTACCAGTTGATAATTTTTGTTTTGCCAAAATTAGTGTTACTTACATGCATGTTTTTATTCGTTGCATCTTAGAGTAGAAACTCAAGATGACTTTAGAAAAAGCAGTGTCAACATAAAAGTACAAAAAACAGAAAGTGGACAAAGAAAGCAAACTCCAGCAGGACAAAAAATGGAACACATGCAGCACAGCAAAGCAATAAAGCAAAGACTGACAAAGATAGAGAAATTGCTGGAGAAGCAAGCCAAACGCCTAGCAAAGTTGTATGGCAACTTTAAAAAGGATGAAGGAACAGGCCTACTTTCAAAGGTACTAGTAACTTTTTTAATCTGTTAGTGTATAAAAACAAAACAGAGCAATATAATTGCCCAAGAGGAGCAAATAGTAAAAAGACACAAGACAGTTGGCATTTCTATAGGGACAAACAATAGATTCTTTGTTTGTAGCATGTAACTGTTTATTAGAAACAAAAGATAAAATGAACTGTGTACCTCTCCCTTCACATTCATAACAAACATTTCTTTTGTTAATTGATTGCTCTTGGTTCTTTCTTTGCAGTGACTTTCAGGAACCAATGGATATTGATTGATCTGATTCTGATCCTGATTCTGCCAAACTGATGATGTAAACTACCGAAGTGATGATGTAAACTGCCAATGTGATGATGTAAACTGCCGAAGTGATGATGCTAATGATGAACACAATGGCTTTAGCTTATATAATGACTGAAAGTGAAATAATGTCAGACTCTGAAACTCCAGCAACTGTTGAAAGCCAAACTCAAATTGCCAGAGCTCTTTCACATGTATGATGTAGGTAATTCTTTAGATTTGATTTGAAGAACCCCATCATTAAGGGACATATATTTTTTGTCTTCTAATCAATGGATGAATACAGGTACTATTGTTAAACTCAGGTATGTTGGTACTGTCATTTCACTACAGACATGTCTCAAGCCTTTTGGTTATTTTGGAAAAAAGCAATAAAGTTGCTTCTTGTTTTCATTTAATTCTTCTTCTGCATGATTTACTGGTTGCAAAAGTATGTGCCCGTGTGTGTAGTATGTACATATACATATATGTGTATCCCCTAAAACATGTAAGTGAACAAACTTTGTGAGTTTGTGAAACTGACATTTTTTAAATATGTTTCAGTGGGAACAAGCATTCAAATCAAATATGGTCAGTCCTGATATACATTTGTATGTCAAATATATTTCCCCAACGTGTATAAGCATGTTTTAAGTGTCAAAATTAATATGGTTTAAAACATGTTTAAAACTAGTTTCAAATGAGTTGACTAAGGACTTCTGACAAGTTTAAAACATGAATGAAACACTCAAAACTGATCAGACTTGTTTTGAATTAGTATAGAACACTTTTTAAACTAGTGGATTTTTAGTAAGGAATTCCCCTTTTGCAGTGTGCCAATGATACCTGTCAGAAGTCTGCTTATAGTCTTTCAGCAGTTTGTCACAATGCTGTCAGAAGGCTGTTGTTAGTCTGTCAGGTCTGTTAGTGGTCTTTCAGATGTCTGACGATAGTCTTACATAAGTCTGTTATAAAGCAGTTGAATGTCTGTCAGGTATTTACCTGAGCTGTTGAGAGCTGTTCTCTGCAGCTCAAATCTAATTATGTATGCACAAAAATCAGCCTTCCGGCAGCTAACTGTCAGAAGTCTTTTTGAGAGCTGCTGCAGCTCAAAAACAGCTGTCTCATTTCGGTAAGGGAAATGCTGACACAGGTACACAGGTAACGTGCAGTAAATACTGACACAGTAACATGCAGTAAATGTCGACACAGGTATGCAGGTATGTGACTCGTCAGTAAATGCTGACACAGGTACGCAGGTATGTGACTCAGTAAATGCTGACACAGGTACGCAGGTATGTGACTCAGTAAATACTGACACAGGTATACAGGTAACATGCAGTAAATGTCGACACAGGTATGCAGGTATGTGACTCAGTAAATGCTGACACAGGTACGCAGGTATGTGACTCAGTACTGACACAGGTATACACTGGTAACTCAGGCTTTGAGGCTCTCTTCCCTGTTTTGCCATGGTTAATTTACAACCATGGCATTCATGTTAAATCACGTTAAATATTTGTCTAATTTCAGCAAAGGAAAATAAGAGTGACCTAAGGGGCTTTGTAACTATATACTCATCTAGCGAATTGTAATGACATAACATTTAAACCCTTAGGTCATAAGTATTTTCTGCCTGAATGAAGAAAAACTTTGGGGAAAACATAATTATACCAGCACCAGTAATATCAAAGACAAATCAGGGAATAATGGCAATTTTGAACGCTTTGATTTTGAACACTGCGGAGCAGAACCAATGACATGACATAGACGCATGTTAATTGTCATGATGTAGAATGACCAGGATTTAAATTCCATATTTTTTAAAATGCACACTTTGTTTAACTAACACACAACAAATGGAAAAATATGTCTATCACCAGCTAAGTCAATTTTCACTACATTGCCATAACCTCCTTGACTTTACATAGTGTGCTGTATAAATGTGATATGACAATATATTAATATATAATATTAAAATGGTATATATATATTTTTGGCATCCCAAATGTCCAATATTTGTATTAACACACTGAAAATATTTATCCTAAGGGTATATCTTCTAGATGTTCTATCCCCAGGCTGTTCAAGTATAATTTCACTTTAACTGTATTTATTAAAGTATGAATTGTATATTTAATCACACAGACAAACAAAGTTGCATTTAGCTGTCCTGTGTTTATATACATTTAATACTCATGATGGTTCAACTAAGGATTCACATAATAAGAAATAAACTAAAATAATAGGACAATATTCAAAATTAATTTGTCACATAACAAAAAATCATGAAATGTTTTGCTTCCTATTGACTGTGGTCAGAATTCTATGAAATCAACTTGAATGGTTGACAATTCAATTAGGAATCATAAAAACTATATTGCGTCTGTCTTTTACACTGACCTTGTATTTGTCATTTACCAAGTGCACATCTGCAAAATATCTTTCAGATTTGCCACAGCAAAATACACTTCATGCATGGCCAGATAATATATACCGCATATCATAATTGTCTCTCAATTCTGGTGTTTTAATACCATATTCAAGCATTGTACGAATTTAAATTATGTCTATGGTTTGATATTTTATGCCTCTAAATAGTCTCCTACATTGTCTTAATTTCAAAAAAGTTTTCATCTTTGGAGGTGTCCTGCCAATCAGTATCAATCACAGTGATAACTGCCTTTCTCCTAAAACAAGATGGAAGGTGGCTGGCTTATAGTACCTCCCTGTATAGGTTAGAGCTCATTATGAGACTAATATGCATGTGAAATCCACATCCTAGTAATCACGTTTGGAGCTGTTATGGTAGTTGATTATCACTGTTATTTTAATGCATCAATGTACCAAATAATTTTATATCCCCACTGTAGTGTAGGTGACAGAAGGGGTGGCTAAAATAATTCTGGAGTTTCATTTGGCGGGCTTAACATTTTTTGAGAGGAGAGGGTACGTGAGAGGAACTACTGTAACAACATTTGTTTACTGTAACAACATTTGTTTAACTGTAAATTGTGTACATTTCCTAACTGTAGAACTGATGGAAATCAATTGCCATGCAGACAAATCTAACAAGTCTTAGAGGTAAAATCAAAATGACTGAATAAGTACTATATAAACTGAACCTGAAATGTTTTGCCATCATTATGGTTAACCTAACCCAATGTGATGGGTTAGGTTGCCCGTTGAACAGCTTTTTTATTTTTTATGTCCTTCAGAGGATATAGACCTCAATGGATGAGTCCTGATTATAGCCTATAACAGCTATAAATTTCACTTCTCTTAGCATTATCTCACTCCTAGATCAAACTACAATAATAAATGATGTGTTAAATGTGTGGATAGACCTGCTAAGAATACAAATGACTTAGGGACACTCAATTGTCATTCTAGTGTAAAGATGAATGGTAAACACAGTGCTTGCAGATTTATCAGTAACTGAATTGTCTAATTCTAGTGTACTGTTATAAAGATGAATGGTACACTATTTTAAACAGTGCTTTATTTATCAGTAACTCAATTGTCTAATTCTAGTGTACTGTTATAAAGATGAATGGTACACTATTTTAAACAGTGCTTTCTTTATCAGTAATTCAATTGTCTATTTAAATTCTAGTGTACAGTTATAAAGATGAATGGTACACTATTTTAAACAGTGCTTTATTTATCAATAACTGAATTGTCTAATTCTAGTGTACAGTTATAAAGATGAATGGTACACTATTTTAAACAGTGCTTTACTTATCAGTAACTCAATTGTCTAATTCTAGTGTACTGTTATAAAGATGGATGGTACACTATTTTAAACAGTGCTTTACTTATCAGTAATTCAATTGTCTAATTCTTGTGTACTGTTATAAAGATGAATGGTACACTATTTTAAACAGTGCTTTATTTATCAGTAATTCAATTGTCTAATTCTAGTGTACTGTTATAAAGATGAATGGTACACTATTTTAAAACAGTGCTTTATTTATCAGTAATTCAATTGTCTAATTCTAGTGTACTGCTGTAAAGATGAATGGTACACTATTTTAAATAGTGCTTTATTTATCAGTAATTCAATTGTCTAATTCTAGTGTACTGTTATAAAGATGAATGGTACACTATTTTAAACAGTGCTTTATTTATCAGTAATTCAATTGTCTAATTCTAGTGTACTGTTATAAAGATGAATGGTACACTATTTTAAACAGTGCTTTATTTATCAGTAATTCAATTGTCTAATTCTAGTGTACTGTTATAAAGATGAATGGTACACTATTTTAAACAGTGCTTCATTTATCAGTAACTGAATTGTCTAATTCTAGTGTACTAGCTGTTATAAAGATGAATGGTACACTATTTTAAACAGTGCTTTATTTATCAGTAACTCAATTGTCTAATTCTAGTGTACTGCTGTAAAGATGAATGGTACACTATTTTAAACAGTGCTTTATTTATCAGTAATTCAACTGTCTAATTCTAGTGTAGTTATAAAGATGAATGGTACACTATTTTAAACAGTGCTTTATTTATCAATAATTCAATTGTCTAATTCTAGTGTACTGCTGTAAAGATGAATGGTACACTAGCTATTTTAAACAGTGCTTTACTTATCAGTAATTCAATTGTCTAATTCTAGTGTACAGTTATAAAGATGAATGGTACACTATTTTAAACAGTGCTTTATTTATCAGTAATTCAATTGTCTAATTCTAGTGTACTGTTATAAAGATGAATGGTACACTATTTTAAACAGTGCTTTATTTATCAATAATTCAATTGTCTAATTCTAGTGTACTGTTATAAAGATGAATGGTACACTATTTTAAACAGTGCTTTACTTATCAGTAATTCAATTGTCTAATTCTAGTGTACTGTTATAAAGATGAATGGTACACTATTTTAAACAGTGCTTTATTTATCAGTAATTCAATTGTCTAATTCTAGTGTACTGTTATAAAGATGAATGGTACACTATTTTAAACAGTGCTTTATTTATCAGTAATTCAATTGTCTAATTCTAGTGTACTGTTATAAAGATGAATGGTACACTATTTTAAACAGTGCTTTATTTATCAGTAACTGAATTCTCTAATTCTATTGTACTGTTATAAAGATGAATGGTACACTATTTTAAACAGTGCTTTATTTATCAATAACTGAATTGTCTAATTCTAGTGTACTGTTATAAAGATGAATGGTACACTATTTTAAACAGTGCTTTATTTATCAGTAATTCAATTGTCTAATTCTAGTGTACTGTTATAAAGATGAATGGTACACTATTTTAAACAGTGCTTTATTTATCAGTAACTGAATTGTCTAATTCTAGTGTACTAGCTGTTATAAAGATGAATGGTACACTATTTTAAACAGTGCTTTATTTATCAGTAATTCAATTGTCTAATTCTAGTGTACTGCTGTAAAGATGAATGGTACACTATTTTAAACAGTGCTTTATTTATCAATAATTCAATTGTCTAATTCTAGTGTACTGTTATAAAGATGAATGGTACACTATTTTAAACAGTGCTTTATTTATCAGTAATTCAATTGTCTAATTCTAGTGTACAGTTATAAAGATGAATGGTACACTATTTTAAACAGTGCTTTATTTATCAATAACTGAATTGTCTAATTCTAGTGTACTGTTATAAAGATGAATGGTACACTATTTTAAACAGTGCTTTATTGATCAGTAATTCAATTGTCTAATTCTAGTGTACTGTTATAAAGATGAATGGTACACTATTTTAAACAGTGCTTTATTTATCAATAATTCAATTGTCTAATTCTAGTATACTGTTATAAAGATGAATGGTACACTATTTTAAACAGTGCTTTATTTATCAGTAACTGAATTGTCTAATTCTAGTGTACTAGTTATAAAGATGAATGGTACACTATTTTAAACAGTGCTTTATTTATCAGTGATTCAATTGTCTAATTCTAGTGTACTGTTATAAAGATGGATGGTACACTATTTTAAACAGTGCTTTACTTATAAGTGATTCAATTGTCTAATTCTAGTGTACTGTTATAAAGATGAATGGTACACTATTTTAAACAGTGCTTTACTTATCAGTGATTCAACTGTCTAATTCTAGTGTACTGTTATAAAGATGAATGGTACACTATTTTAAACAGTGCTTTATTTATCAGTAATTCAATTGTCTAATTCTAGTGTACTGCTGTAAAGATGAATGGTACACTATTTTAAACAGTGCTTTATTTATCAGTAATTCAATTGTCTAATTCTAGTGTATTGTTATAAAGATGAATGGTACACTAGCTATTTTAAACAGTGCTTTACTTATCAGTAATTCAATTGTCTAATTCTAGTGTACAGTTATAAAGATGAATGGTACACTATTTTAAACAGTGCTTTATTTATCAGTAATTCAATTGTCTAATTCTAGTGTACTGTTATAAAGATGAATGGTACACTATTTTAAACAGTGCTTTATTTATCAATAATTCAATTGTCTAATTCTAGTGTACTGTTATAAAGATGAATGGTACACTATTTTAAACAGTGCTTTACTTATCAGTAATTCAATTGTCTAATTCTAGTGTACAGTTATAAAGATGAATGGTACACTATTTTAAACAGTGCTTTATTTATCAGTAACTCAATTGTCTAATTCTAGTGTACTGTTATAAAGATGAATGGTACACTATTTTAAACAGTGCTTTATTTATCAGTAATTCAATTGTCTAATTCTAGTGTACTGTTATAAAGATGAATGGTACACTATTTTAAACAGTGCTTTATTTATCAGTAATTCAATTGTCTAATTCTAGTGTACTGTTATAAAGATGAATGGTACACTATTTTAAACAGTGCTTTATTTATCAGTAACTGAATTCTCTAATTCTAGTGTACTGTTATAAAGATGAATGGTACACTATTTTAAACAGTGCTTTATTTATCAATAACTGAATTGTCTAATTCTAGTGTACTGTTATAAAGATGAATGGTACACTATTTTAAACAGTGCTTTATTTATCAGTAATTCAATTGTCTAATTCTAGTGTACTGTTATAAAGATGAATGGTACACTATTTTAAACAGTGCTTTATTTATCAGTAACTGAATTGTCTAATTCTAGTGTACTAGCTGTTATAAAGATGAATGGTACACTATTTTAAACAGTGCTTTATTTATCAGTAACTCAATTGTCTAATTCTAGTGTACTGCTGTAAAGATGAATGGTACACTATTTTAAACAGTGCTTTATTTATCAATAATTCAATTGTCTAATTCTAGTGTACTGTTATAAAGATGAATGGTACACTATTTTAAACAGTGCTTTATTATCAGTAATTCAATTGTCTAATTCTAGTGTACAGTTATAAAGATGAATGGTACACTATTTTAAACAGTGCTTTATTTATCAATAACTGAATTGTCTAATTCTAGTGTACTGTTATAAAGATGAATGGTACACTATTTTAAACAGTGCTTTATTGATCAGTAATCAATTGTCTAATTCTAGTGTACTGTTATAAAGATGAATGGTACACTATTTTAAACAGTGCTTTATTTATCAATAATTCAATTGTCTAATTCTAGTATACTGTACGTTATAAAGATGAATGGTACACTATTTTAAACAGTGCTTTATTTATCAGTAACTGAATTGTCTAATTCTAGTGTACTAGTTATAAAGATGAATGGTACACTATTTTAAACAGTGCTTTATTTATCAGTGATTCAATTGTCTAATTCTAGTGTACAGTTATAAAGATGAATGGTACACTATTTTAAACAGTGCTTTACTTATCAGTGATTCAATTGTCTAATTCTAGTGTACTGTTATAAAGATGAATGGTACACTATTTTAAACAGTGCTTTATTTATCAGTAATTCAACTGTCTAATTCTAGTGTACTGTTATAAAGATGAATGGTACACTATTTTAAACAGTGCTTTACTTATCAGTGATTCAACTGTCTAATTCTAGTGTACTGTTATAAAGATGAATGGTACACTATTTTAAACAGTGCTTTATTTATCAGTAATTCAACTGTCTAATTCTAGTGTACTGTTATAAAGATGAATGGTACACTATTTTAAACAGTGCTTTATTTATCAGTAATTCAATTGTCTAATTCTAGTGTACTGTTATAAAGATGAATGGTACACTATTTTAAACAGTGCTTTATTTATCAGTAATTCAATTGTCTAATTTTAGTGTATTGTTATAAAGATGAATGGTACACTATTTTAAACAGTGCTTTATTTATCAGTAATTCAATTGTCTAATTCTAGTGTACTGTTATAAAGATGAATGGTACACTATTTTAAAGTGCTTTATTTAATATCAATAATTCAATTGTCTAATTCTAGTGTACTGTTATAAAGATGAATGGTACACTATTTTAAACAGTGCTTTATTTATCAGTAATTCAATTGTCTAATTCTAGTTTACTGTTATAAAGATGAATGGTACACTATTTTAAACAGTGCTTTATTTATCAGTGATTCAATTGTCTAATTCTAGTGTACTGTTATAAAGATGAATGGTACACTATTTTAAACAGTGCTTTATTTATCAGTAATTCAATTGTCTAATTCTAGTGTATTGTTATAAAGATGAATGGTACACTATTTTAAACAGTGCTTTATTTATCAGTAACTCAATTGTCTAATTCTAGTGTACTGTTATAAAGATGAATGGTACACTATTTTAAACAGTGCTTTATTTATCAATAACTGAATTGTCTAATTCTAGTGTACTGTTATAAAGATGAATGGTACACTATTTTAAACAGTGCTTTACTTATCAGTGATTCAATTGTCTAATTCTAGTGTACTGTTATAAAGATGAATGGTACACTATTTTAAACAGTGCTTTATTTATCAGTAACTGAATTGTCTAATTCTAGTGTACTGTTATAAAGATGAATGGTACACTATTTTAAACAGTGCTTTATTTATCAATAACTGAATTGTCTAATTCTAGTGTACTGTTATAAAGATGAATGGTACACTATTTTAAACAGTGCTTTACTTATCAGTAATTCAATTGTCTAATTCTAGTGTACTGTTATAAAGATGAATGGTACACTATTTTAAACAGTGCTTTATTTATCAGTAATTCAACTGTCTAATTCTAAAAAAAAGATGAATGGTACACTATTTTAAACAGTGCTTTATTTATCAGTAATTCAATTGTCTAATTCTAGTGTACTGTTATAAAGATGAATGGTACACTATTTTAAACAGTGCTTTATTTATCAGTAATTCAATTGTCTAATTTTAGTGTATTGTTATAAAGATGAATGGTACACTATTTTAAACAGTGCTTTATTTATCAGTAATTCAATTGTCTAATTCTAGTGTACTGTTATAAAGATGAATGGTACACTATTTTAAAGTGCTTTATTTAATATCAATAATTCAATTGTCTAATTCTAGTGTACTGTTATAAAGATGAATGGTACACTATTTTAAACAGTGCTTTATTTATCAGTAATTCAATTGTCTAATTCTAGTTTACAGTTATAAAGATGAATGGTACACTATTTTAAACAGTGCTTTATTTATCAGTGATTCAATTGTCTAATTCTAGTGTACTGTTATAAAGATGAATGGTACACTATTTTAAACAGTGCTTTATTTATCAGTGATTCAATTGTCTAATTCTAGTGTACAGTTATAAAGATGAATGGTACACTATTTTAAACAGTGCTTTACTTATCAGTGATTCAATTGTCTAATTCTAGTGTACTGTTATAAAGATGAATGGTACACTATTTTAAACAGTGCTTTATTTATCAGTAATTCAACTGTCTAATTCTAGTGTACTGTTATAAAGATGAATGGTACACTATTTTAAACAGTGCTTTACTTATCAGTGATTCAACTGTCTAATTCTAGTGTACTGTTATAAAGATGAATGGTACACTATTTTAAACAGTGCTTTATTTATCAGTAATTCAACTGTCTAATTCTAGTGTACTGTTATAAAGATGAATGGTACACTATTTTAAACAGTGCTTTATTTATCAGTAATTCAATTGTCTAATTCTAGTGTACTGTTATAAAGATGAATGGTACACTATTTTAAACAGTGCTTTATTTATCAGTAATTCAATTGTCTAATTTTAGTGTATTGTTATAAAGATGAATGGTACACTATTTTAAACAGTGCTTTATTTATCAGTAATTCAATTGTCTAATTCTAGTGTACTGTTATAAAGATGAATGGTACACTATTTTAAAGTGCTTTATTTAATATCAATAATTCAATTGTCTAATTCTAGTGTACTGTTATAAAGATGAATGGTACACTATTTTAAACAGTGCTTTATTTATCAGTAATTCAATTGTCTAATTCTAGTTTACTGTTATAAAGATGAATGGTACACTATTTTAAACAGTGCTTTATTTATCAGTGATTCAATTGTCTAATTCTAGTGTACTGTTATAAAGATGAATGGTACACTATTTTAAACAGTGCTTTATTTATCAGTAATTCAATTGTCTAATTCTAGTGTATTGTTATAAAGATGAATGGTACACTATTTTAAACAGTGCTTTATTTATCAGTAACTCAATTGTCTAATTCTAGTGTACTGTTATAAAGATGAATGGTACACTATTTTAAACAGTGCTTTATTTATCAATAACTGAATTGTCTAATTCTAGTGTACTGTTATAAAGATGAATGGTACACTATTTTAAACAGTGCTTTACTTATCAGTGATTCAATTGTCTAATTCTAGTGTACTGTTATAAAGATGGATGGTACACTATTTTAAACAGTGCTTTACTTATAAGTGATTCAATTGTCTAATTCTAGTGTACTGTTATAAAGATGAATGGTACACTATTTTAAACAGTGCTTTACTTATCAGTGATTCAACTGTCTAATTCTAGTGTACTGTTATAAAGATGAATGGTACACTATTTTAAACAGTGCTTTATTTATCAGTAATTCAATTGTCTAATTCTAGTGTACTGCTGTAAAGATGAATGGTACACTATTTTAAACAGTGCTTTATTTATCAGTAATTCAATTGTCTAATTCTAGTGTATTGTTATAAAGATGAATGGTACACTAGCTATTTTAAACAGTGCTTTACTTATCAGTAATTCAATTGTCTAATTCTAGTGTACAGTTATAAAGATGAATGGTACACTATTTTAAACAGTGCTTTATTTATCAGTAATTCAATTGTCTAATTCTAGTGTACTGTTATAAAGATGAATGGTACACTATTTTAAACAGTGCTTTATTTATCAATAATTCAATTGTCTAATTCTAGTGTACTGTTATAAAGATGAATGGTACACTATTTTAAACAGTGCTTTACTTATCAGTAATTCAATTGTCTAATTCTAGTGTACAGTTATAAAGATGAATGGTACACTATTTTAAACAGTGCTTTATTTATCAGTAACTCAATTGTCTAATTCTAGTGTACTGTTATAAAGATGAATGGTACACTATTTTAAACAGTGCTTTATTTATCAGTAATTCAATTGTCTAATTCTAGTGTACTGTTATAAAGATGAATGGTACACTATTTTAAACAGTGCTTTATTTATCAGTAATTCAATTGTCTAATTCTAGTGTACTGTTATAAAGATGAATGGTACACTATTTTAAACAGTGCTTTATTTATCAGTAACTGAATTCTCTAATTCTAGTGTACTGTTATAAAGATGAATGGTACACTATTTTAAACAGTGCTTTATTTATCAATAACTGAATTGTCTAATTCTAGTGTACTGTTATAAAGATGAATGGTACACTATTTTAAACAGTGCTTTATTTATCAGTAATTCAATTGTCTAATTCTAGTGTACTGTTATAAAGATGAATGGTACACTATTTTAAACAGTGCTTTATTTATCAGTAACTGAATTGTCTAATTCTAGTGTACTAGCTGTTATAAAGATGAATGGTACACTATTTTAAACAGTGCTTTATTTATCAGTAACTCAATTGTCTAATTCTAGTGTACTGCTGTAAAGATGAATGGTACACTATTTTAAACAGTGCTTTATTTATCAATAATTCAATTGTCTAATTCTAGTGTACTGTTATAAAGATGAATGGTACACTATTTTAAACAGTGCTTTATTATCAGTAATTCAATTGTCTAATTCTAGTGTACAGTTATAAAGATGAATGGTACACTATTTTAAACAGTGCTTTATTTATCAATAACTGAATTGTCTAATTCTAGTGTACTGTTATAAAGATGAATGGTACACTATTTTAAACAGTGCTTTATTGATCAGTAATCAATTGTCTAATTCTAGTGTACTGTTATAAAGATGAATGGTACACTATTTTAAACAGTGCTTTATTTATCAATAATTCAATTGTCTAATTCTAGTATACTGTACGTTATAAAGATGAATGGTACACTATTTTAAACAGTGCTTTATTTATCAGTAACTGAATTGTCTAATTCTAGTGTACTAGTTATAAAGATGAATGGTACACTATTTTAAACAGTGCTTTATTTATCAGTGATTCAATTGTCTAATTCTAGTGTACAGTTATAAAGATGAATGGTACACTATTTTAAACAGTGCTTTACTTATCAGTGATTCAATTGTCTAATTCTAGTGTACTGTTATAAAGATGAATGGTACACTATTTTAAACAGTGCTTTATTTATCAGTAATTCAACTGTCTAATTCTAGTGTACTGTTATAAAGATGAATGGTACACTATTTTAAACAGTGCTTTACTTATCAGTGATTCAACTGTCTAATTCTAGTGTACTGTTATAAAGATGAATGGTACACTATTTTAAACAGTGCTTTATTTATCAGTAATTCAACTGTCTAATTCTAGTGTACTGTTATAAAGATGAATGGTACACTATTTTAAACAGTGCTTTATTTATCAGTAATTCAATTGTCTAATTCTAGTGTACTGTTATAAAGATGAATGGTACACTATTTTAAACAGTGCTTTATTTATCAGTAATTCAATTGTCTAATTTTAGTGTATTGTTATAAAGATGAATGGTACACTATTTTAAACAGTGCTTTATTTATCAGTAATTCAATTGTCTAATTCTAGTGTACTGTTATAAAGATGAATGGTACACTATTTTAAAGTGCTTTATTTAATATCAATAATTCAATTGTCTAATTCTAGTGTACTGTTATAAAGATGAATGGTACACTATTTTAAACAGTGCTTTATTTATCAGTAATTCAATTGTCTAATTCTAGTTTACTGTTATAAAGATGAATGGTACACTATTTTAAACAGTGCTTTATTTATCAGTGATTCAATTGTCTAATTCTAGTGTACTGTTATAAAGATGAATGGTACACTATTTTAAACAGTGCTTTATTTATCAGTAATTCAATTGTCTAATTCTAGTGTATTGTTATAAAGATGAATGGTACACTATTTTAAACAGTGCTTTATTTATCAGTAACTCAATTGTCTAATTCTAGTGTACTGTTATAAAGATGAATGGTACACTATTTTAAACAGTGCTTTATTTATCAATAACTGAATTGTCTAATTCTAGTGTACTGTTATAAAGATGAATGGTACACTATTTTAAACAGTGCTTTACTTATCAGTGATTCAATTGTCTAATTCTAGTGTACTGTTATAAAGATGAATGGTACACTATTTTAAACAGTGCTTTATTTATCAGTAACTGAATTGTCTAATTCTAGTGTACTGTTATAAAGATGAATGGTACACTATTTTAAACAGTGCTTTATTTATCAATAACTGAATTGTCTAATTCTAGTGTACTGTTATAAAGATGAATGGTACACTATTTTAAACAGTGCTTTACTTATCAGTAATTCAATTGTCTAATTCTAGTGTACTGTTATAAAGATGAATGGTACACTATTTTAAACAGTGCTTTATTTATCAGTAATTCAACTGTCTAATTCTAAAAAAAAGATGAATGGTACACTATTTTAAACAGTGCTTTATTTATCAGTAATTCAATTGTCTAATTCTAGTGTACTGTTATAAAGATGAATGGTACACTATTTTAAACAGTGCTTTATTTATCAGTAATTCAATTGTCTAATTTTAGTGTATTGTTATAAAGATGAATGGTACACTATTTTAAACAGTGCTTTATTTATCAGTAATTCAATTGTCTAATTCTAGTGTACTGTTATAAAGATGAATGGTACACTATTTTAAAGTGCTTTATTTAATATCAATAATTCAATTGTCTAATTCTAGTGTACTGTTATAAAGATGAATGGTACACTATTTTAAACAGTGCTTTATTTATCAGTAATTCAATTGTCTAATTCTAGTTTACTGTTATAAAGATGAATGGTACACTATTTTAAACAGTGCTTTATTTATCAGTGATTCAATTGTCTAATTCTAGTGTACTGTTATAAAGATGAATGGTACACTATTTTAAACAGTGCTTTATTTATCAGTAATTCAATTGTCTAATTCTAGTGTATTGTTATAAAGATGAATGGTACACTATTTTAAACAGTGCTTTATTTATCAGTAACTCAATTGTCTAATTCTAGTGTACTGTTATAAAGATGAATGGTACACTATTTTAAACAGTGCTTTATTTATCAATAACTGAATTGTCTAATTCTAGTGTACTGTTATAAAGATGAATGGTACACTATTTTAAACAGTGCTTTACTTATCAGTGATTCAATTGTCTAATTCTAGTGTACTGTTATAAAGATGAATGGTACACTATTTTAAACAGTGCTTTATTTATCAGTAATTCAACTGTCTAATTCTAGTGTACTGCTGTAAAGATGAATGGTACACTATTTTAAATAGTGCTTTATTTATCAATAATTCAATTGTCTAATTCTAGTGTACTGTTATAAAGATGAATGGTACACTATTTTAAACAGTGCTTTATTTATCAATAATTCAATTGTCTAATTCTAGTGTACTTTTATAAAGATGAATGGTACACTATTTTAAACAGTGCTTTATTTATCAATAATTCAATTGTCTAATTCTAGTGTACTGTTATAAAGATGAATGGTACACTATTTTAAACAGTGCTTTATTTATCAATAATTCAATTGTCTAATTCTAGTGTACTGTTATAAAGATGAATGGTACACTATTTTAAACAGTGCTTTACTTATCAGTAATTCAATTGTCTAATTCTAGTGTACAGTTATAAAGATGAATGGTACACTATTTTAAACAGTGCTTTATTTATCAGTAACTCAATTGTCTAATTCTAGTGTACTGTTATAAAGATGAATGGTACACTATTTTAAACAGTGCTTTATTTATCAGTGATTCAATTGTCTAATTCTAGTGTACTGTTATAAAGATGAATGGTACACTATTTTAAACAGTGCTTTATTTATCAGTAATTCAATTGTCTAATTCTAGTGTATTGTTATAAAGATGAATGGTACACTATTTTAAACAGTGCTTTATTTATCAGTAACTCAATTGTCTAATTCTAGTGTACTGTTATAAAGATGAATGGTACACTATTTTAAACAGTGCTTTATTTATCAATAACTGAATTGTCTAATTCTAGTGTACTGTTATAAAGATGAATGGTACACTATTTTAAACAGTGCTTTACTTATCAGTGATTCAATTGTCTAATTCTAGTGTACTGTTATAAAGATGAATGGTACACTATTTTAAACAGTGCTTTATTTATCAGTAATTCAACTGTCTAATTCTAGTGTACTGCTGTAAAGATGAATGGTACACTATTTTAAATAGTGCTTTATTTATCAGTAATTCAATTGTCTAATTCTAGTGTACTGTTATAAAGATGAATGGTACACTATTTTAAACAGTGCTTTATTTATCAGTAATTCAATTGTCTAATTTTAGTGTATTGTTATAAAGATGAATGGTACACTATTTTAAACAGTGCTTTATTTATCAGTAATTCAATTGTCTAATTCTAGTGTACTGTTATAAAGATGAATGGTACACTATTTTAAAGTGCTTTATTTAATATCAATAATTCAATTGTCTAATTCTAGTGTACTGTTATAAAGATGAATGGTACACTATTTTAAAGTGCTTTATTTAATATCAATAATTCAATTGTCTAATTCTAGTGTACTGTTATAAAGATGAATGGTACACTATTTTAAACAGTGCTTTATTTATCAATAATTCAATTGTCTAATTCTAGTGTACTTTTATAAAGATGAATGGTACACTATTTTAAACAGTGCTTTATTTATCAATAATTCAATTGTCTAATTCTAGTGTGCTGCTAAGATGAATGGTATACTATTTTAAACAGGATTGCGACCAAAGGGAACGACGGGTGGATCTAACCATTAATAAATCGCCTAGATATGAGGGCCCGCACCCATTAAGAACTTTAAAAACAATACAGAGTACTTTGAATTCAATGCGATTCTGAATAGGTAGCCAGTGTAATGAATGAAGAACTGGGGTAATATGCTCAACTTTTTTCTTTCTAATGACAAGTCTTGCTGCTGAATTCTGGATAATTTGGAGCTTACGAATTTGTTGAAGTGGGAGACCATATAATAAACTGTTGCAATAATCTAAACGTGATGTAATAAAAGCATGAACTAGTTTTTCAGTACAACTTTGATCAAGAAGAGTGCGAATTTTGCCAATTTTCCACAGAGCATGAGAGGCAGCTTTACGAATATTAATTACATGATCAGACATAGTAGCCGCCGAATCCATGGAAACACCAAGATTACGAACAACATTAGATGGTTGTATATCGACATCGCCAATCCGTATCTCACACCGGGGTACCGGACCCGCACCACCAAATTTAGAAGAAAAATGCACAATTTCTGTTTTACCGTCGTTAAGACAGAGCATATTATCACGCATCCACTGTCTAACTTCACTAGTGCATGACTCAATAACTGAAGTCGGAACCCGGTCACCCTCACACGTGAGATACAGTTCGGAATCGTCCGCATACATGACACAATTTAAACCATGACGGATTATGATATCCTCCAAGGGGGCTGTGTAAAGCGTAAACAAAACAGGTCCAAGGACGGAGCCTTGGGGGACACCACAATCGAGAGACTGCGCCTTTGACACGACTGCTCCAACACTCACAGATTGGAATCGACCAATCAAATAGGAACGAAACCACTCCAAGGCTGAGCCCTTGATGCCATATCTATTATGCAATCTGTGTAATAAAATGTCATGATCAATCGTGTCAAAGGCAGCAGAAAGATCAAGCAAAATCAATATTACATCTTTACGTTTATCAAGGGAGCCTAATATATCATTTTGGACTCTTAGAAGGGCCGTTTCAGTGCTATAACCCGCTCGATAAGCTGACTGGTATTTAGCGAATAAATTGTTGTCAGATAAATATGAATTCAATTGAACTGAAACAATGCGTTCTATAAGCTTTGAAAGAAAAGGAAGATTAGACACCGGGCGGTAATTCTTAAGGATATTTTTGTCTAAGTTTGCTTTCTTTAGTAACGGTCAAACTATAGCTGATTTACAGGACGACGGAAATTCGCCTGAACTGTTGATAATTTGACAAATAACAGGTGCAATCTGTACGCTGCATTTCTTTAAAAGTCTTGGAGACATCGCATATCGTAATGAGAGTAAAGTGTCTCTACTATACCATAACACAGGCCGCGCCATCTTAGAATTTTCGTGGTGAACAGAAGGGTAAGACGGTGTTGACGAATTCTGGACAGAAACCGATCCGAAACTTACAGACTTGTGCTCAACAGGCGCTACATTACTTATACCAAACCAGTGTCGATGTACCAAGGCAAAAAGTGGATAGTAGATGATCAAAAAACGAATCATAAGGGACAACGATACAACATAACAGGCGGCCATCACGGCGCCCTCAACACAAGTAATGTAGTCTCAGCTGGCTCAGTTGGACTAAAGTTGAAGTAATGTAGTCCCAGCTGGCTCAGTTGGATTGTCATTACTAAAGTTAAAGTAATGTAGTCGGACCAGCTCGCTCAGTTGGACTAAAGTTAAAGTAATGTAGTCCCAGCTGGCTCAGTTGGATTGTGATTACTAAAGTTGAAGTAATGTAATCCCAGCTGGCTCAGTTGGATTGTGATTACTAAAGTTAAAGTAATGTACGTCCCAGCTGGCTCAGTTGGATTGTGATTACTATAGTTAAAGTAATGTAGTCCCAGCTGGCTCAGTTGGATTGTGATTACTAAAGTTAAAGTAATGTAGTCCCAGCTGGCTCAGTTGGATTGTGATTACTATAGTTGAAGTAATGTAGTCCCAGCTGGCTCAGTTGGATTGTGATTACTATAGTTGAAGTAATGTAATCCCAGCTGGCTCAGTTGGATTGTGATTACTAAAGTTGAAGTAATGTAATCCCAGCTGGCTCAGTTGGACTAAAGTTGAAGTAATGTAGTCCCAGCTGGCTCAGTTGGATTGTGATTACTAAAGTTGAAGTAATGTAATCCCAGCTGGCTCAGTTGGATTGTGATTACTATAGTTGAAGTAATGTAGTCCCAGCTGGCTCAGTTGGATTGTGATTACTATAGTTGAAGTAATGTAGTCCCAGCTGGCTCAGTTGGACTAAAGTTGAAGTAATGTAGTCCCAGCTGGCTCAGTTGGATTGTGATTACTATAGTTGAAGTAATGTAGTCCCAGCTGGCTCAGTTGGATTGTGATTACTATAGTTGAAGTAATGTAGTCCCAGCTGGCTCAGTTGGATTGTGATTACTATAGTTGAAGTAATGTAGTCCCAGCTGGCTCAGTTGGACTAAAGTTGAAGTAATGTAGTCCCAGCTGGCTCAGTTGGATTGTGATTACTATAGTTGAAGTAATGTAGTCCCAGCTGGCTCAGTTGGATTGTGATTACTATAGTTGAAGTAATGTAATCCCAGCTGGCTCAGTTGGATTGTGATTACTAAAGTTGAAGTAATGTAGTCCCAGCTGGCTCAGTTGGACTAAAGTTGAAGTAATGCAGTCCCAGCTGGCTCAGTTGGACTAAAGTTAAAGTAATGTAGTCCCAGCTGGCTCAGTTGGATTGTGATTACTAAAGTTAAAGTAATGTAGTCCCAGCTGGCTCAGTTGGATTGTGATTACTAAAGTTGAAGTAATGCAGTCCCAGCTGGCTCAGTTGGACTAAAGTTGAAGTAATGCAGTCCCAGCTGGCTCAGTTGGACTAAAGTTAAAGTAATGTAGTCCCAGCTGGCTCAGTTGGATTGTGATTACTAAAGTTGAAGTAATGTAATCCCAGCTGGCTCAGTTGGATTGTGATTACTAAAGTTAAAGTAATGTAGTCCCAGCTGGCTCAGTCGGATTGTGATTACTAAAGTTGAAGTAATGTAGTCCCAGCTGGCCCAGTTGGATTGTTAGAAACATAGAATTATCTAAGGCCTGGCACCCTAACAGTCATTTCAAGTTTTCCCATGTAAAGTCTTTCATCAGTTTCTGTACAGATGACTTTAAAGTGCAAACACGAATCTATGGAATGTAAATAATCATTTGATCTTGAGATTAAGATAATAAATCTACATAATTCAGAAGACTTCCCTTGGTAAAGAAATGGAGAGTTAAAAAATTGTGATCTTTCCAATTTTTACCATCAACACGTTCGTCTTTTCATAAAAAAATCAAATCAAAATGACAAACTACATTGTACATAATATATATATCTGCAGACATGGGAACAAAAATGCCATTCTTTCCTTTAAACAAAGTGTCAGTCACATGGATTAACTTTTCCATTATTCTTGTTATGTATTTCCCAGTTTTCCATCAAAATGATCTCTTTTATCCCACTAGCGTGTGTAGGTTTCAGCAATGGAATGCCATCTAACCTAGATAGTAATCAAACTAATTCAGTTTCCCATGATTAAACATCTACCTATTCTATTTCCATGTAAATTTAGAAACAAGCCAATCCTCATGTATATTTCATACAAATCTCTCAACAAACAGTGAGAATTAAAATCTAATATCAATGCTCTACACACGCATAAAGCTATGGTTTTGCTTATGCTATTATATCGATGCTTCACATATACATTATAAAGCAGTATTTTTTTCTATTTAGAATTTTAATCCTGTTCTAAGGTATTATCAATGCTCTATACACATATAAAGCTATTATTTTACTTACGATATATCAATGCTTCACATAAAGCTGGGGGTTTTTATTATGGAATTAAATTCGGGTTTTATTTCTAAGGTAATATCAATGTTCTATGTAGGCATAAAATTATTTTATTTCTAAGGTAATATCAATGTTCTATGTAGGCATAAAATTATGTTATTTCTAAGGTAATATCAATGTTCTATGTAGGCATAAAATTATTTTATTTCTAAGGTAATATCAATGTTCTATGTAGACATAAAATTATGTTATTTCTAAGGTAATATCAATGTTCTATGTAGACATAAAATTATGTTATTTCTAAGGTAATATCAATGTTCTATGTAGGCCTAAAATTATTTTATTTCTAAGGTAATATCAATGTTCTATGTAGGCCTAAAGTTATTTTATTTCTAAGGTAATATCAATGTTCTATGTAGACATAAAATTATTTTATTTCTAAGGTAATATCAATGTTCTATGTAGGCCTAAAGTTATTTTATTTCTAAGGTAATATCAATGTTCTATGTAGGCATAAAATTATTTTATTTCTAAGGTAATATCAATGTTCTATGTAGGCATAAAATTATTTTATTTCTAAGGTAATATCAATGTTCTATGTAGGCATAAAACTGTTTTATTTCTAAGGTAATATCAATGTTCTATGTAGGCATAAAATTATGTTATTTCTAAGGTAATATCAATGTTCTATGTAGGCATAAAATTATTTTATTTCTAAGGTAATATCAATGTTCTATGTAGACATAAAACTGTTTTATTTCTAAGGTAATATCAATGTTCTATGTAGGCATAAAACTGTTTTATTTCTAAGGTAATATCAATGTTCTATGTAGACATAAAACTATTTTATTTCTAAGGTAATATCAATGTTCTATGTAGGCATAAAATTATTTTATTTCTAAGGTAATATCAATGTTCTATGTAGGCATAAAATTATTTTATTTCTAAGGTAATATCAATGTTCTATGTAGGCATAAAATTATTTTATTTCTAAGGTAATATCAATGTTCTATGTAGGCATAAAACTGTTTTATTTCTAATCATATACTGTGACTTTCTATCATGGAATATCAGTTTTTACATGTAATCATATACTGTGACTTTCCATCATGGAATATCAACTTTTACATGTAATCATAT
This sequence comes from Glandiceps talaboti, assembly GCF_964340395.1. NCBI lineage: Eukaryota > Metazoa > Hemichordata > Enteropneusta > Spengelidae > Glandiceps > Glandiceps talaboti. The sequence continues at coordinate 17,704,986 of NC_135570.1, forward strand.
ACTGTGACTCTCTATCATGGAAAATCAACTTTTACATGTAATCATATACAGTAACTCTCTATCATGAAATATCAACTTTTACATGTAATCATATACAGTAATTCTCCATCATGAAATATCAACTTTTACATGTAATCATATACAGTGACTTTTTATCATGGAATATCAACTTTTACATGTAATCATATACAGTAACTCTCCATCATGAAATATCAACTTTTACATGTAATCATATACAGTGACTTTCTATCATGGAATATCAACTTTTACATGTAATCATATACAGTGACTTTCTATCATGGAATATCAACTTTTACATGTAATCATATACAGTAACTCTCTATCATGGAATATCAACTTTTACATGTAATCATATACAGTGACTTTCTATCATGGAATATCAACTTTTACATGTAATCATATACAGTAACTCTCCATCATGAAATATCAACTTTTACATGTAATCATATACAGTGACTTTCTATCATGGAATATCAACTTTTACATGTAATCATATACAGTAACTCTCTATCATGGAATATCAACTTTTACATGTAATCATATACAGTGACTTTTTATCATGGAATATCAACTTTTACATGTAATCATATACAGTGACTTTCTATCATGAAATATCAACTTTTACATGTAATCATATACTGCGACTCTCCATCATGGAATATCAGTTTTTACATGTAATCATATACTGTGACTCTCCATCATGGAATATCAGCTTTTACATGTAATCATATACTGTGACAATTAAGATAAAGAATTCTCATATTCTTGCTCTCAAAAGCTTGCTCCAGGAGAATGAGGATAGTGGTTGTCGTCAACATAATGTATCGCTTTTAAAAGATCAAACATTATGTATATAAATAGTAGCATTTAGAGAGCTTGCAGGCATATTGGCTTTCATTAAATACGTTGACTAACTCATCAAATCCATCAAAAGATACTATCTTGATCTTTGTTGTAAGTCCCAGTGAAACATTTATAGCATCTTAAACATCATTGAGTATACTCTACATGTATATGTCACAGAATCCAGAGAAACATGGTGACTGTATAATCATGTATATGTCAAAGCGTTAACTCCACAGAAACCAACTGAATATTTATAGCAAACACCATTGAGTGCACTGTACAATGTACCGATACATGAATGTGTCACAAACTCTGGAGAAATGTGCACTGTACAGAAACCAAACATTTACCATTTAAAGTGTATTTGATATGACACATACATACTACACTTTGATTACCTACAGGTTTATTGAGCCCTTCATTAACTGATATCAACAATGTCTTTTTATAAGTAACTCATGACCTATATCTAGTCAATATATCTTTTGTATATTTGATGAAAAAATTATCCCAGTGGCATTAAGTGCAGGTTTAAGTACACTTTAAATAGTAAATGTAGGTAAAAGTGTGAGTTTGGGTAGAGACAGTGACACTTTAATGGTGCAATGTTCATAATTTACACACACGAAAAATCACCTGAAAACATTAAACATTAAACAACATATCAAGTGTACCTATAAACAACATATTATGTGTACCTATAGATAAAATATTAAACAACATATTATGTGTACCTATAGATAAAATATTAAACAACATATTATGTGTACCTATAGATAAAATATTAAACAACATATTATGTGTACCTATAGATAAAATATTAAACAACATATTATGTGTACCTATAGATAAAATATTAAACAACATATTATGTGTATCTATAGATAAAATATTAAACAACATATTATGTGTACCTATAGATATAATATTAAACAACATATTATGTGTATCTATAGATAAAATATTAAACAACATATTACGTGTACCTATAGATAAACATTAAACAACATATTATGTGTACCTATAGATAAACATTAAACAACATATTATGTGTATCTATAGATAAAATATTAAACAACATATTATGTGTACCTATAGATAAAATATTAAACAACATATTATGTGTACCTATAGATATAATATTAAACAACATATTATGTGTATCTATAGATAAAATATTAAACAACATATTACGTGTACCTATAGATAAACATTAAACAACATATTATGTGTACCTATAGATAAACATTAAACAACATATTATGTGTACCTATAGATAAAACATTAAACAACATATTATGTGTACCTATAGATAAAATATTAAACAACATATTATGTGTATCTATAGATAAAATATTAAACAACATATTATGTGTACCTATAGATAAACATTAAACAACATATTATGTGTACCTATAGATAAAATATTAAACAACATATTATGTGTACCTATAGATAAAATATTAAACAACATATTATGTGTACCTATAGATAAAACATTAAACAACATATTATGTGTACCTATATATAAAACATTAAACAACATATTATGTGTACCTATAGATAAAATATTAAACAACATATTATGTGTACCTATATATAAAACATTAAACAACATATTATGTGTACCTATAGATAAAATATTAAACAACATATTATGTGTACCTATATATAAAACATTAAACAACATATTATGTGTATCTATAGATAAAATATTAAACAACATATTATGTGTACCTATAGATAAAATATTAAACAACATATTATGTGTACCTATAGATAAAATATTAAACAACATATTATGTGTATCTATAGATAAAATATTAAACAACATATTATGTGTACCTATAGATAAAATATTAAAATTAAATACATTCATAAAAAGCCACTATTGTTTGTCTAAGTAGGGTTTCTATTTCTTTAATAACTTTATTGTCTGGTTTAAGTGGGTTTTTTAGCTTGTTGAGAATGTGGATTTTTAGTTTCTGAATGGACATTCTTGTTCATTCATCAGATGTAATAGAATACAAGGAAGCCATTGGCAAGACAGGAAATGATAAACTTACAAGGACACACTGTCACTGTAAGGAATAACCAATTCAGACAGTTACATCACTAAAATTAAACTGTTGCTATGGCAACACTTTCTTCAGTACTCAGTTCTTCTAACATTTGAAAAGTTGACATTTCTGGGGAGTTTTGATAGAAAGCTTTAACTGACAGTCTAGTATAAAGCTGATGAACTTCATACTATATTGGTCACGGTATAAATTTAATGGCAATAGAAGATTGCGTACACGCAAGGAAGGATAAAGTCTCCCACACTACATACAAAATACATCCTACACCAACCATACTACATACATTTACATCACAAACTAAGTAACACTACACCAACCAATGCTACATACATCATACGTCACAAACTAAGTACATCCTACACCAACCACACTACATACATCGTACCTCACAAACTAAGTAACACTACACCAACCACACTACATACATTTACAACACAAACTAAGTACATCCTACACCAACCATACTACATACATCGTATGTCACAATTAAACTAAGTACATCCTACACCAACCATATTACTACATACATCGTACCTCACAAACTAAGTACATCCTACACCAACCATACTACATACATCGTACCTCACAAACTATAAAGTACATCCTTTAACACACTACATACATCGTACATCACAAACTTAATTAGTACATCCTACACCAACCATACTACATACATCGTACCTCACAAACTATAAAGTACATCCTACACCAACCATACTACATACATCGTACCTCACAAACTAAGTACATCCTACACCAACCACACTACATACATCGTACCTCACAAACTATAAAGTACATCCTACACCAACCAATGTACTACATACATCGTACCTCACAAACTAAGTAACACTACACCAACCACACTACATACATTTACAACACAAACTTAAAGTACATCCTACACCAACCATACTACATACATCGTACCTCACAAACTAAGTACATCCTACACAACCATACTACATACATCGTACCTCACAAACTATAAAGTACATCCTTTAACACACTACATACATCGTACATCACAAACTTATTTAGTAAATCCTACACCAACCACACTACATACATCGTACGTCACAAACTAAGTACATCCTACACCAACCACACTATACATACATCGTACGTCACAAACTAAGTACATCCTACACCAACCATACTCTCAGTATAATTTGATTTACCCTACATGTTCAAATCCTATTTTTCTATTTAATCTATTCCAAATTAATTACATACAGTACAGTAATTCCTCTATTTGTTATTACTCAAACCAAGTACAGTACATGGTTATATTTAGTCAATACGTTATCTTTCAACATCAGTTTAAAGCCTGGCACACAACTGTAATTTGTTGTGACTGTCTAATATAACTGCCAAGTGTTTCATTACAACCATAGACAAGACCGTAACACACAGATTGGCAAAAGGTATTTCTGAGGTGTTAATTGGGGTATTACCAGCTCGATCCTTGCCTCAAGTATGCTGCTAGGGTCTCTTGCATTTCAAAGTTACGCCAAAAGCTGCAGAAGTCTCTATCGTTTTTTTGTTGTTTAAACAACATCGCAGCATCGGTAAGGGTCAAAGGTCTGATAGCATCATTTTCAACCGGAAGGCGACAATTTCTGTGGAAACAGCTTGAAAATCAAGCAAGATTTAGGTGATTTATTGCCTTTTAAAACTTGCTTGTTTGAGATGGTCCAAATTATGAATATATAATGAGCATAAAGGGCAAGTTGTGTTCAATACAGATTACCTCTGACTAGTCCCTTACCAAACTGAAAGCTCAGACCCAAGCTGGCAAAGAGCTTTTTCAGAGCTTTTCAGCTCTGTGGCACACTACCAACAGCTCTATTGCACACATTCAAAAATGTGTTGAGCTGCTGAATGTCTGCAACAGACTTCTAGGGTTTATGTCTGTTAGGAAAAAAATTCTTAAGCTTACTGACAGCTGTCTGCATCTCACTGACAGCTGTCTGCAGTTCACCAACAGCTACTTGCAGTTTACTGGCAGCTGTCTTCAGCCACAGGAGTTAATTTCTAAATAATGTCTGTCAGGAGTGTTTACACTTTGCTCTGTCATGGGCAAAACGACTAGCAGCAGACTTTTAGCAGCTTTTGTGGTAGTTTCCAGAATATTTTAAAGTTACCTGGACAGTGGCAATGTGGAAGGGCATACCAATCCAAGGGTTCTCTGTTAATATGCTTCTGTGTCATAATAAATATTGCTTGGAATTAAACTTGCCTAAATACTTATTCACTAAAACATACATCAAATGTATGCAGGTGAATGTAGGTAATATTTATAAGAATGCCTGCAACACCATCAAATGACCAATAACTACAGTACATTTACATGTTAAAATATATTTATTAAGTTTCATTGTTAAGTATAAACACCGGAATCTGTTCTTGTTAAAACGTAAACCAGCTGCATGAACAACAAAATCAATCCTTACAGAATACCTCTAATATAAAATGTACATGTATTGTTGTATGCATTTATTATTTGCATCGTTCACCCTCACAACTTACCGAGATTTAATGTAACTGTTTTCTCAAATTATTTGTAATATGTCACCTACATAACAAACATCCATTTTAAAATCATTTGCCAGATTTAGTATTCTGGGTTTGTGATAGCCATGCACGTATATTAGTGTGGAATTTGTTTACTATGCTTCAACTTGGGACTAGCAATTACTGGTTACATATGCAGAAACACGGCCCATTTTCAAGGGTACTACAGGAAATGTCCCCTGCAGTATATTTCTTGACTTGGGCCGGTCGTGTAGCGTATAGGCATTGAAAAGAGTGGTTCATTTTGGGCCGCATATGATCGGCCTCGCCAATATCTGAGTTTTCAGTTTCACTATAGTCAGTCATATTCAGGGTTGTCATACCCATCATCAACGCCGTCTGATAAATCTCGACAGTCGGATGTCAACAAGGGATTTTGACTCCCCTCTTCATTGTCAAATAACTCACAGTTGTCTTCATTTCCTCCGTTATGTTATAACATGAATAAATATGATGCTCGCCATCTCCTTCCTGTCGATCATCTCATTAGTCTACCAAACTCGCTTGAAACGGTATCGGTATTGTCTGTGTACGTGTTCGTGTGTTGTTGATGTCGAGGGACATCACCCGGAAGTGATGGGAGTCCATCGTTTGTGGGCCAATGATCGCAAAGTTGTCCTCAGAACTGGAATGGCCACTTTTCGCTTCCATCTCTCATAGATTGCCATTTTGCTTCAACTTTTGGAGATTACAAGTATACTGCTCTGTTTTGAGTCGATACGTAACGTGAACGTACGGTGTAAACAAACCCCTCGATCGTCGATCGCTGGCTAAGGTTATATCCACAACATGGCGTCACAGGCTCGTTCAAAGCTCGTGGAAAAACTGCTAGGAACAAACATTTTGTTTATGGCTAATAACAGCGCAAACATGGATAATATGAGAAACAAAACAATAAACAAAAACATATTTTTTCAAAATTGAATTAACAACTGCTGTAAAGTTTACAACGCATTGAAGTTTTGAAATTATTGTGAACGAGGCTATGACGTATCAGCCAATCAAATCAACGCGCGCAATCTCCCCAGTACTTCAAATGTGAAACGGAAGATGGCGACCGTGATTCACAAAGGCAAAGAAAATCGTTTTCGACAACTGATCATGAGAAGAGGTATACATCAAGACCTACTCATTTTGGTGATGAAGGTATGTTAATTTAACTGCCGCTTTCAGAGCACATTATAGGCTCTGGTATTTTTTTTAAACGATAGAATCCAGGTCGTCTATGTGTAGACGTTATATCTTATTTATATTATAGTACTTGTGGCCGTACGATCGGAGCCTTTTCAGACAAAGACCTAGACCTCGGTCCACGGTTACATACATAGACTTCTACAACTGTTTGAAACTTCCGAAAGTTGTTTTTAAAGTACATCTGATATACATGTAATATTCAAGTTGGAGTGTCCACTTTGTCGATTGAAAGTAGGAAAGAATGCACTGCTTGCCTGGTGCCGTGTGTAAACTGGAATTAGATTACACCCCCCCCCCCCCCATGATTTATCGTGTAAAAAATATTAGTTTCTCGTCGAAAGAGTTCCCATGTACCGCACTGAGTCTTGTTAGAAAACAGTGGCAAATTAATTTATTCAATTAAGATATGGAATGGAACAATGTTGGAGTGTTTTGTAGAAACCAGTGTGTCACAAATCATTTAGTAGTAGTACTAGTACACCCCATGGTCACAGCCACATTTACACAGTGCTCTGTCATGTACATGCAGAACACTTTTCACCAACTTGATGTATGTCATTGAGGTCTGTCCGTATGTATGTATGTATGTATGTATGTATGTGTGTGTGTGTGTATATATATACGTACATGTATGTATGTATTTATTTAATAAGGGTATGGACTTTCATTTTAATCAAAGATTGTCATGTTTAAAATGCTTCATATTGATGTATTTGTGTATTCATTACGTTATAGTGCAAATTATAGAACACAACACCTATTTAGTTGTAAGGAGAGAGTAAGAATATGGAATTCTTGTTGAGGCATTGTGGCCATCAGACAAGCAATATTAATTATCCTTGTCTTATTCTAAGTAGAAATGTTAAGTGTTAAGTGAGACAATGTGGGAAGACTGCGAGTTCATTATTTTTTTATAAAGTTTTTATAAAGCTGTTCCTTAATTATGGCTGCTCAGCCTCTGATGTACTTTTGGGAAGTCTGATAAAATGTATTCACCTAGGGTGTACCACTGTTAACACACTACAAGAATATACATTTTGTAGATTCTATTTACCAGTTGGTAATTTTTGTTTTGCCAAAATTAGTGTTACTTACATGCATGTTTTTATTTGTTGCATCTTAGAGTAGAAACTCAAGATGACTTTAGAAAAAGCAGTGTCAACATAAAAGTACAAAAAACAGAAAGTGGACAAAGAAAGCAAACTCCAGCAGGACAAAAAATGGAACACATGCAGCACAGCAAAGCAATAAAGCAAAGACTGACAAAGATAGAGAAATTGCTGAAGAGAAGCAAGCCAAACGCCTAGCAAAGTTGTATGGCAACTTTAAAAAGGATGAAGGAACAGGCCTACTTTCAAAGGTACTAGTAACTTTTTTAATCTGTTAGTGTATAAAAACAAAACAGAGCAATATAATTGCCCAAGAGGAGCAAATAGTAAAAAGACACAAGACAGTTGGCATTTCTATAGGGACAAACAATAGATTCTTTGTTTGTAGCATGTAACTGTTTATTAGAAACAAAAGATAAAATGAACTGTGTACCTCTCCCTTCACATTCATAACAAACATTTCTTTTGTTAATTGATTGCTCTTGGTTCTTTCTTTGCAGTGACTTTCAGGAACCAATGGATATTGATTGATCTGATTCTGATCCTGATTCTGCCAAACTAATGATGTAAACTGCCAAAGTGATGATGTAAACTGCCGAAGTGATGATGCTAATGATGAACACAATGGCTTTAGCTTATATAATGACTGAAAGTGAAATAATGTCAGACTCTGAAACTCCAGCAACTGTTGAAAGCCAAACTCAAATTGCCAGAGCTCTTTGTGTATGATGTAGGTGAATCTTTAGATTTGATTTGAAGAACCCCATCATTAAGGGACATATATTTTTTGTCTTCTAATCAATGGATGAATACAGGTACTATTGTTAAACTCAGGTATGTTGGTACTGTCATTTCACTACAGACATGTCTCAAGCCTTTTAGTTATTTTGGAAAAAAGCAATAAAGTTGCTTCTTGTTTTCATTTAATTCTTCTTCTGCATGATTTACTGGTTGCAAAAGTATGTGCCCGTGTGTGTAGTATGTACATACATACATATATGTGTATCCCCTAAAACATGTAAGTGAACAAACTTTGTGAGTTTGTGAAACTGACATTTTTTAAATATGTTTCAGTGGGAACAAGCATTCAAATCAAATATGGTCAGTTCTGATATACATTTGTATGTCAAATATATTTCCCCAACGTGTATAAGCATGTTTTAAGTGTCAAAATTAATATGGTTTAAAACATGTTTAAAACTAGTTTCAAATGAGTTGACTAAGGACTTCTGACAAGTTTAAAACATGAATGAAACACTCAAAACTGATCAGACTTGTTTTGAATTAGTATAGAACACTTTTTAAACTAGTGGATTTTTAGTAAGGAATTCCCCTTTTGCAGTGTGCCAATGATACCTGTCAGAAGTCTGCTTATAGTCTTTCAGCAGTTTGTCACAATGCTGTCAGAAGGCTGTTGTTAGTCTGTCAGGTCTGTTAGTGGCCTTTCAGATGTCTGACGATAGTCTTACATAAGTCTGTTATAAAGCAGTTGAATGTCTGTCAGGTATTTACCTGAGCTGTTGAGAGCTGTTCTCTGCAGCTCAAATCTAATTATGTATGCACAAAAATCAGCCTTCCGGCAGCTAACTGTCAGAAGTCTTTTTGAGAGCTGCTGCAGCTCAAAAACAGCTGTCTCATTTCGGTAAGGGGTAGGTCACATACTTGGATTTTTGTCAGAAAAGTAGATACTTCGACTTTCCATAGTTGTAACATTTCTGACATTCACATGAGGGTCTATGCAGCTTGTGTGTGCATGTATTTTGATATGGGTGATGAATGTACAAGTATTGGTGGTAGCATCTAGCTTGTAAATTGTACATGTACATTAGTGTTTTTTAAGGCTGCTATAAAGCTAGTTAATGTTATTAATACCGGGGTTTCCCGATCAAAACAACGGAAAACATACAAAATGCTTTGAAAATGATGTTTTACTAATAAAGAAGGCAAGTATATGCTTCATATCATGTCTTCAGTATGATGATAATTTTTCTTTGGAAAACAATGCGTAGTCTGATTGTATGTTTTGCTTTCCAGCATGGTTACTGAGAGTTGATTGTTTTTATTTTGATTCATAACATGCATGTACCCCTGTCGCAATCAACATAAAAAGAAGCGACACTATGCAACAAAAGTGACAACATTAAATGTTGACAGTTTTGTTGCAATTATAGTGTTGTGTCTACCTGGAAAATTGCCTGAATCATGCCAAACACAGGTTTATGTAGTGTCAGTCAAAACATGAGACGGTATATGTTCCCCGGCCTAGGGGTCTGTAAAGCAGGAGATCTTCACCGGTGTTGCATATTTAAATTTCTCATGACGTTTTGTCAGTAAAATAGCAAACTTTCCAATCGAAATATCGCATAGTATCGTGTGGTTTGTTGAATTATGCGAGACTACCTATTGAACTCAGGCAGATTCACACATTTGAAAGTTATTTCCATGACAATAGAGTAATGTTTACTTGAGGCTACATTCGGACAAGGGAGAGAGCCTTTTACCAATCTGTTCTTACTTGTCTGTGTTATAACATATTAAAGTTACTGTAATATCGTTGTTATTTGAGTGTCTTCTACATATTCATTGTAACATATTAAACCAATCCATTTAAAGTCCATCTGCAAGATTTATCTACAAAAAGCTTCAGGCTATTATTACAAACACAACAAGTTTACAACTCTGTCATGAATTAAAAGCTCCTGAAGCTAATCCTCACGTTCAGTCAGTTTGAATAAATTGTTAGCATATTTATACCATCAAACTGTTCTGATAGATTTTATTTATACCATCAAACTGTTCTGACAGATTGTATTTATACCATCAAACTGTTCTGACAGATTGTATTTATACCATCAAACTGTTCTGATAGATTATTTGTTATTAATTCACATGGCATCTCAATATTTCAATATTCAACACTGATGGTTAAAATGCTTTAAAGTTTAATATAATAATAATAGTTATGACAGGTATACTTTTTAGGATAAAAAACTTGATATTGTCCACATTTCAGGATAGAAAAAGTAATTGTTATTATCTGATGGTATATATTAATGTTCGACAATAGCTGGTCTCAACCAGTCTACTGGAGAACCTCCAATCAGCAAGGCTAAAATATTACAACAATGAAATCATTTGGTTTTGCCAAAAGGATGAAAAGGGGCGGAAGACAGATCTCATAGCATTTCCTAAGAAACTGTCAGCAACTGAAAGTAGAAGTCTCCTGAAAACAATTAAATAGCCACTGCAACTAATGGTTCTTTACTGTAAGAAATCTAAAAGATGTACACCAATGACAATTATGCATCTAACGTATGGTACCTTTGTTGTGTTTTAAAAAATGACAATCAACCATTGCCTCTGCAAACCAGGGTGCCTTAAAGTCTGTAGTAAATGAGTTTTACATTAATTTCCAATGTTGTGGTGACTGCATCTAATCACCTTTTCGTACATTAAAATGATAGACAACATGACAGCTGCTGTACATGATTGCTAACCACATCATGGAGTCACCCCTATACTACTATGATCATTTCTTTCTTTAACCTTTTGACCCAACATCAGCTGTGTATTTGTTCAAAGTGAAGGGGTTTATACAAGTCATTTAACCCTATGGTGACAAAAGTATGATGAATGTAACACTAAAACATGTCATCAACTGCTTCAATCTTGGGAAATCACAACTTTTAACACTGTTATTTAGAACACTATTTTGTTATTTCAAATTTATAGTTTGACATTGATAATGTTAAATTTCTTAGAGTCATTTCTTCTCAAGGCATTAAAAAATTATTTAGAACAAATGGATGATATGCTCTTGACAATTAGATGTTATACACCAATATCTTTCTTCATTCAGCCAAGGAAAATACGAGTGAGGGGGCGGTTTGACACTGTGAGTCGCTAAACGAGTAATGACAAAACCCTTAGGTCAGGAGTATATTTTCCAACTGAATGAGGAAAAATAATGGAAAATAACATAATTATACCAGCGCCACGAATATGGAAGAAATATCCTGCAGGCATTGTGAATATTTTGACTCATCTGAACACATCAGAACCATACAGTACATGACAAAGACAATGCATTGTCATAATTAATGTAGAACTACTTAGGGTATAAATTCCATATTTTTCTGTTTAGCTTCTTGTGCATTGTGTATAGTAGTTAAAGATAGATTAATAATGTTCAAATATCTCAGACAAAAATACCATCATCAGCTTTTAGCAACATATGTCTACTTCACAAATACATACAGTGATGTTGAGTCAACAGTAAGACAACAGTACACATGACAGATTTTTGCATTGCGACTTTTCCCGACTTGGTGATCACATACGAGCCAGCAAGTCGGGTGTCATAAAATTGTTTGCATCTCTAAAGCTATTTGCAATGTCACTGATAATGGGTCAGTAAAACTGATAACAACTGATATGACATTAGGGGCTTCACACTTAGATATTGAGCTTTGCTTTGCCTGATGTGTTATGTAATAGTGCTTTATCACATTTGTAAATATTGCCAACAAACATCATTCAGTGATAAGAAAGATAAGAAACCCCACTTTCTTGTAGTCATTGGCTCGATTCTGTAATGTGTGTAGCTGCAGGCCAGCTACTGACTGTGGTTTTAATCTTAAATATTATAACCATTTAGTAGAGAATCCAACAACAGTTAGTGCATGTGTATAAGCTGCAGGCCATGGCATTACTGACTGGTTTATAGCCATTTACTAAAATAGTAACATTGAACAAGTTATATCCTGAGGGTAAATAGGTGTGACTATACATGAATTACTAATCACTGCATATCGATACAAAAGAGTCACTATATTGAAAAGATGTGTACTATAATTTCCGTCTAATAATCAATATTACTTTCTTCCCTGGGGCTAAATTATAAAAATATTTAGTTTTGCACAAATATTTTATTACAAATAACTGTTCATTTTTCATAAATAATTCAAAGAAGATGTTTCTAGAAATCTGCCTAATTATTACTAATACAATGTACAGTTAAAAGACATTTTTACTATAAAAGCATTCCTTCAAATTGACACATGATCAACATCTACATCACAGCATACACACTGGTTATCATAAACGCCAAATAAATCTATGGTACAAGGACTGCTAAATAAGAACATAATTCTGCAGGTGTCTGTAATTTCATCAGTGGCTATAACAAAAGACCAAAAAAATCTATGGTATAGGGACCTTTAAACAAGAACCTAATTCTATGTGGCTGTAATATCAACAGTAAAATGCTAATGAAATCAATGTTGCAGGGACTGTTTAACAAGATTCTGATTCTGTATGGCTATTAAATTTGATCTGAAGCTAAAAAAATTGCCAGTAAAATCGATTGTGTTCAGGTACTTCCATCAGTTTACACTTTCACATCCTAAGTTTCATTGACTGAAAAAATCACACTTTAATATTGGATACAATATCATTGCCTCCATTATATCATTCACTTCTCAAGTATTTTAATGGAATTGTCTACAAAGGACTTAATGACATTTTCATGTTGATAAGACTGTCAAAAAGTGTGACTTTGTGTTGTTCAGGCACTCTAATAGAAAATATTATCACTTTTTGCATATTTTTTTTCCTTCTAATTTTTTTATCATTACAGTATAGAATATGTGATGAAAATACTTGATACTTCCCAATCCACACCTCTCATTTATAATTTATAGTGTTTCTGGTTTTGATATCTACACCTCTCATTTATAGTTTATAGTGTTTCTGGTTTTGATATCTACACCTCTCATTTATAGTTTATAGTGTTTCTGGTTTTGATATCCACACCTCTCATTTATAGTTTATAGTGTTTCTGGTTTTGATATCTACACCTCTCATTTATAATTTATAGTGTTTCTGGTTTTGATATCTACACCTCTCATTTATAGTTTATAGTGTTTCTGGTTTTGATATCCACACCTCTCATTTATAGTTTATAGTGTTTCTGGTTTTGATATCCACACCTCTCATTTATAGTTTATAGTGTTTCTGGTTTTGATATCTACACCTCTCATTTATAGTTTATAGTGTTTCTGGTTTTGATATCCACACCTCTCATTTATAGTTTATAGTGTTTCTGGTTTTGATATCTACACCTCTCATTTATAGTTTATAGTGTTTCTGGTTTTGATATCCACACCTCTCATTTATAGTTTATAGTGTTTCTGGTTTTGATATCCACACCTCTCATTTATAGTTTATAGTGTTTCTGGTTTTGATATCTACACCTCTCATTTATAGTTTATAGTGTTTCTGGTTTTGATATCCACACCTCTCATTTATAGTTTATAGTGTTTCTGGTTTTGATATCTACACCTCTCATTTATAATTTATAGTGTTTCTGGTTTTGATATCTACACCTCTCATTTATAGTTTATAGTGTTTCTGGTTTTGATATCTACACCTCTCATTTATAATTTATAGTGTTTCTGGTTTTGATATCTACACCTCTCATTTATAATTTATAGTGTTTCTGGTTTTGATATCTACACCTCGCATTTATAATTTATAGTGTTTCTGGTTTTGATATCTACACCTCTCATTTATAGTTTATAGTGTTTCTGGTTTTGATATCTACACCTCTCATTTATAGTTTATAGTGTTTCTGGTTTTGATATCCACACCTCTCATTTATAGTTTATAGTGTTTCTGGTTTTGATATCTACACCTCTCATTTATAGTTTATAGTGTTTCTGGTTTTGATATCTACACCTCTCATTTATAGTTTATAGTGTTTCTGGTTTTGATATCCACACCTCTCATTTATAGTTTATAGTGTTTCTGGTTTTGATATCCACACCTCTCATTTATAGTTTATAGTGTTTCTGGTTTTGATATCCACACCTCTCATTTATAGTTTATAGTGTTTCTGGTTTTGATATCTACACCTCTCATTTATAGTTTATAGTGTTTCTGGTTTTGATATCCACACCTCTCATTTATAGTTTATAGTGTTTCTGGTTTTGATATCCACACCTCTCATTTATAGTTTATAGTGTTTCTGGTTTTGATATCCACACCTCTCATTTATAGTTTATAGTGTTTCTGGTTTTGATATCTACACCTCTCATTTATAGTTTATAGTGTTTCTGGTTTGAGTTCACATTATAATATAGAGGGAAATTTGCAATGAAAGTACTTGGTGCTAAACTTCCATCAACCTACTGTAAATTTTGACTTTTGAGTACAGACCTGATAACAAAAAAATATTACTTTAAGTGTTACTTTTTGAGAACACAAGAATATCCAAAACTTTTATAATCCTTGACATCAAAGATTTCATTTGAATTTTTCAGAGAGAAACAGGATAAGAGGAGGTCAGTTTTTTGTCACCACATTTGTATTTATTTTACACCTAAATGCATAATCCATCAAACTTTTGTCTTTCTGAACTTTCAGTAGGGAAAACATTTCAATATTTTGAAGATACCACACAATATTGGTATTTTATGACTGATTATGTATTTATACATAATCAGGGTTAATGAAGTAGTGACCTTTCTGTTCTTCCATCACCATCCGTGTCGACATTTCTCAAGGGGATTGCGCAACATAGCATTCCCAGACCAATGACCTTCCGATGTCTCTCACTTACTATTCTGCTACTCCATTCATTCTGTTCCGGCATCCAGTACGAGCGTATCACTTACCTCATGCAACGCTAACGACCATGGCACTCACCAACACCATAACCGTAATGGAGGGCAACAAAATCATACTTCGCATCCCTTTCGTGGGTAGAATATCCACTGCAGCTTTATTAAGAACACTGTATCCAACCACCCCACTCAAAACTCCATGCTTTCTCTGCAGCTCTGCACAAACACCCGGACAAGACATTCGTTGCATCAATATTGCATTTGATCTCACATGGTGCTAGTCTTGGATTTGCTGGCCCACAACGTCCCAGATATACCACAGGGAGCAGCGAGCATGTAACTGATTGATTGATCGATCGATCGATCGGTTGATGTATTGATTGATTTATTTATTATTTGGTTGAATGATTGATTGATCAATTTTTGTGGTGCAATATAACTTACTTTATGTGTGATATTGATCAATTGACTCATTGAGTTTTAAAACTATTTCTTTTTCTTTCCCTGGTTACTTTGCTCTCAGCTGTTGATCTCAGACCACTAAAAGTCTGAGGCTGCATGTAATTCTCTCCTTGCTTTATTGACTAAATAAAGACGCCTTGTCCATTCTTCTAATCTTATCTTAATTAAAACACCCCTTATCTTAAAACTGGCAGGAGATCACTTACATTAACAGTTTGCTTTATCTCTCATCTGCTGGGAGATTATCACACTGGACAAACACTCGATCATGCATAAACTAGTAAGGAAGAGAAAAGGGATGTAACTCCACTGCACTGTGGCTTGAGGATCACCGTAAGTCGGCCGGACACTTAATATATTCATGTATGCACTTATAAATAGGAAATAAATAAGCTGCCGCAGGAGTGACGCTTTAATTTATTCAAATTGTAAAGAAACCACACAGGTACACAGGTCCTCCTTCAGGTGGGGCAGCATCCTAAATATGGCTTCAACAGAAGCACATGATGGCCGGCAGTACGTGTCATACATTATAAAACTGACACATAAAAAAAATATTTCGCTGGGGAGGGGGAAGATTTCGTTTTGTGTCCAAATCACGATAAGGATTATGAAATACCAGCTGTTTTTCTCAAGTCGTCTTGAAGACACGACAGTCAGAAACTAGGCCAACTTATATACATGGGGAGAGATGCATGTTGTCCTAAAGTAACCATAATGTCCAGGGACAATAAAGAGAATTCCAACAAATGAATGAATAAGAAAGATTTGAATGCTACATAAACACGATTTTATCATTCATCAACACCTAAACAGGAGTTTCTAAAATCCAGAAACGTTTTCCCATTTGAAGTGGGTCGTCACAATGTCGCCATTGAGATCCACCCGACACTATTGCAAGTTTAACCCGCACTGATTAGCTACCAAAACAACAAATTTGTTGAGTGCGTCTTCTATTGGCAACAGATGAAAATTTACTAGAACGGACAGACATGGACGCACCCATATGATACATGTACCACTTTTGATGAGAGGGGTGAAATTAATTTATCAATAATGTTTGCATCGTAATCGACGAATTTTACACACATATCAAGTGCCTATGCAGCGCACCGCGTGTTATTTTACCCCTTTGGTGAGTGTAAGTGGGCGAGTAGCTAAACATGCCAATATTATCGATATTTTATTGTATTCTGATAGAAACATATTCTGATACATATCCCAGGAAACAAGTGATCATGGTGTTTACCTGTGCTATCTACGTGTATAAATTACGGAAACGTGCGAATCAAAACTCCAGAAACAACATGAAGGCTATAAAAGCATGAGTACCGGTATATCTAAATTGTCCCGTTGAAAGTATGTTTTCCAGAGAAAGCAACTTGTTTTACAATTTGAATTGCAAGCTTAGCTTGTGTTTTCGATGTCACAAAAGTAGCTACATATTTGTGTATTGTGTAAGATAAGACAGCTGAGGTCGTTCATTTTTTCCCTTTGGTGAAGTCTGGTCCATGGAAGGAGAGTTAAACGAACGAATTTCGTTTCTTGTGCATCAATTTTAAAATGACTCGGCCGTTTTACCAACTTGCAGAGAAGTTAAAGCCGATAACATACCATCAATATGGTAAATAATATCCTCTGTTTGAGCACCCAAGAACGTCGGGAATTTTATGCAAATATGTTTACGAAATGCAAAGCGAACGCCTCTGTGTGGGTCAAAGGTTTGTACTTCCGTCTTCCGGTCTTACGGTGATGGTCTTACCATCGAGTCACACAAATGATAGTCGGCAATATAATGCGAACTACATGTTTGATCGACCCTTACATTGTCAGTATTACTTATCTTACCTATGGAAGACTTATCATAGCACTTATTTGGTAATTCATTGTAAAAATACTCCAGAATCACGTTTATTCAATTCACGGTGGTTTGGAGTTACATCCCTTTTCTCTTCCTTACTAGTTTATGCATGATCGAGTGTTTGTCCAGTGTGATAATCTCCCAGCAGATGAGAGATAAAGCAAACTGTTAATGTAAGTGATCTCCTGCCAGTTTTAAGATAAGGGGTGTTTTAATTAAGATAAGATTAGAAGAATGGACAAGGCGTCTTTATTTAGTCAATAAAGCAAGGAGAGAATTACATACAGCCTCAGACTTTTAGTGGTCTGAGATCAACAGCTGAGAGCAAAGTAACCAGGGAAAGAAAAAGAAATAGTTTTAAAACTCAATGAGTCAATTGATCAATATCACACATAAAGTAAGTTATATTGCACCACAAAAATTGATCAATCAATCATTCAACCAAATAATAAATAAATCAATCAATACATCAACCGATCGATCGATCGATCAATCAATCAGTTACATGCTCGCTGCTCCCTGTGGATATACCTGCAATGCCACATCTGCATTCTCAAACCCAGACACTATCACCAAAGCTATCAAAATGGAAATTGCATTAGGCCACACAATTGGCCCCTTTGAATCACCACTGTTAAAGAACTTTGTACCCTACTCACTTAGTCTGCGTCAAAAAACAAAAACAAAAAAACCGGCGGTCATCACATTATCATGGACTTATCACAACCAACTTCAGACAGTGTCAACCATTACATTACAGACAAAAAACAATACTCCTTATCGTATGCTCACGTTGACAACACCGTTGCCATATCAAAAAACATGGCAAAGGTACCCTACTTGCCAAAATCGACATTAAACATGCCTTCTGCCTCTGTCCTGGTTAAAAAGAAGATCGGCACTTGCTTGGTTTCCAGTGGAAGGGGTACTATGTCTTTGACAGGGTACTTCCATTTGGCCTACGATCCACACCGTTACTGCTCAACCAATATGCTGATGCCATCCAGTTGATCATCTGCTGCAGGACAAAATCATCAAACCTGTTACATTACCTAGCTGCAGGGTGCCCAATACCACCAACTGCCACCACCTGTTGCACTCTATGATTACGACGTGTGATAACCTAGGCGTCCCCCTTGCTATTGTAAAGATTGAAGGCCCTACACCTGTCCTTACCTTCCTGGGCATTGAGTTGGACACAACCACCATGACACTGAGACTACCCCTCAACAAGTATAACGGGCTCACGCAATAACTTCCCACCTGGCTCAAGCGTCACGTTTGCACAAAGCATGAACTGTTATCTGTAATTGGTACACTAAGCTTCGCATGCAAATGCATTCCAGCAGGGAGAATCTTCCCCCCTGAATGATCGACACCAGTACCACCGTCCCTGGATTACAGGACTCAATTTATCTCAACACGGATTTCGTCTAGACGTACAATGGCGGATTGACTTTCTACCATCCTGGAACGGATCCGCCTCATTCCTTCATGCCAACCGGATACCATCTCCTGAGTTTGAGCTATTCACCAATGCATCCGGCATGCTAGGTTGTGGGTATTACAAAGGTCAATGGTTCATGTTACCTTGGCCTAACCAACTACAGTTCTCAATCGAATGGAAAGAGACGTTCCCTATATTCATTTCATGTTCAATTTGGGGGCATCTTTGGCATGGGCGCCGTATTCTGTTTCACTGTGATAATGATTCAGTTGTTAAGATCTGGAAGAATGGCTCATCTCTAAAGGCATCAAAGACAGACCACCCATCCCGACGTGGATGCACCATTATGATCTCCTCGACGTCATCATCAATCGTGCTGTTCAAGCCTACACCAAGTATCAACGGGCGTCCCCAACGCTCCCTGCGCATCCAACGTTCAAGTTTCAAAATGGCCTGCTCCTCATACGCCGCAGCCTTACCATACATTTAAGACTGTTATTGTTGCAGGCAGGTATCGAACAAGCCCACTTATATGCTACCCACAGCTTCAGAAATGGTGCTGCCACAACGGCAGCGGAGGCCAACCTACCTGATTGGCTTATCAAAGCACTCGAGAGATGGGAGAGCGACGCAAGTCTACATTTCAATGCCGAGATCGCTTATAAAAACAGTCTCGCGCATTTGCAGTGGAGCCCGATAAACGTGTGGATTACCAAGAGGAACTTCGTGAAGTTACACGTGCCTCGGATTTTGACGCAAAGGACATTTTGCAGCTGAACAACTCGACCCGCCCACTATCTGTTTTGACTTTGCCTTAATAGGACCAGCTTTGTGTACATAAATTATAGGTTACCCATGTTCTAACATGAATTTAAGACTTTGAGATACGTTCATCAGACTTTTAACCCAGCACATTTTACCTTTGGACCACATGTTTGCTTGCTTAGGGGCATGATTCAGTCAGTACAATTTACGCACATTCACTTAAGATTTCACATATACCACGTCAACTAATGCTTGCTGCACAATGTAGGGACAAGATATTGCCCCCATTTGTATTCATTGCAGTCCTACGTCCATTTTATGGCTAGTCCAGGTTTTCAGGTTCTATTTCCAAATTTATTTCTCTATGTGCATTCTTGCGTGAAATGTAACATCACATGGACATACCGCTTGTGTATTCAGGTTTATTGTGCGAACATTCTTGAATGAATATCTGAACTCCTATTTGGTAACCGTTTCCGTGATTGTTTAGTGATAGTGACTTTGAACTTGTAGCCGGTAGTCATTTTCTTTTGTCAGTTACACTGTAGTGACGTCGTATTAGTAGTGTGTTGCCATATTTTGTGGCCCTTACGTTTGAAAACTTGAATTTTCGACTGACTGATTGCCGTTTGGCACATGCGGTTTTACGACAATGACCTCAAACTTGTAGTGTAGTTTATACTGTGACCAGCTTGATGTTCGCAACTGCTTGTGTATTCAGGTTTATTGCACGAACGTTCTTGATTGCATATCCGAACTCGTATTTGTTAACCGTTTCTGTGATTGTTTATGATAGTGACTTTGAACTTGTAGATGGTAGTCATTTCCTTTTGTAAGTTACACTGTAGCGACTTTGTATTAGTAGCGTGTTGCCACGTTTTGTGACCATTACATTTGGAAACTAGAATTTTTGACTGATTGCCGTTTTGCACATGTGGTTTTACAATAGTGACCTTGAACTTGTAATGTAGTTTGTTTTGTGACCAGCTCGACGTTCGTAACTTTGCACTCATAACTTGCATTTATTGTCTGTATTTGCTTCATATCATGCATTACTTCAATTTGGGGGGTTGTTACTACAGTGCATGTGGGTTCCACAGTGGTACCACGCCGCCCTATCACGTCAGGGTCATAAAGACCTTGACCCTCGGCGGATAGGCCGCCACGATGCCATGTGGGCTTCTGTACGTGACGGCCTCATTCAGGTACCACGCATCCTCCTCCAGATGCTTCTCGATCGTGCGATTGGCATCTGGAGACAGGTTGTTACGACGCCTGTTTGAGGTTACACTCGCCTTGTTTATCCCAACCCTGTGTCTGTGTCACTTATTTCATTAAAGTTATGTTAAAGTGGCCATATCGATGATGATTGGATTTTGGGATTTTTCATTTTTGAAACAAATGTGTTTGTAGCTCAATACATTGTAAAAAGCTTTAAAAAAGTGTACTATCTATACATTTTGCACTGTTACTATAAATAGACCTGGACCATCTATACATTTTGCACTGTTACTATAAATAGACCTGGACCATCTATACATTTTGCTCTGTTACTATAAGTAGACCTGAACTATCTACACATTTTGCTCTGTTACTATAAATAGGCCTGGACCATCTATACATTTTGCACTATTACTATAAATAGACCTGAACTATCTACACATTTTGCTCTGTTACTATAAATAGGCCTGGACCATCTATACATTTTGCACTGTTACTATAAATAGGCCTGGACCATCTATACATTTTGCTCTGTTACTATAAGTAGACCTGAACTATCTACACATTTTGCTCTGTTACTATAAATAGGCCTGGACCATCTATACATTTTGCACTATTACTATAAATAGACCTGAACTATCTATACATTTTGCTCTGTTACTATAAATAGGCCTGGACCATCTATACATTTTGCTCTGTTACTATAAATAGGCCTGGACCATCTATACATTTTGCTCTGTTACTATAAATAGACCTGAACCATCTATACATTTTGCACTGTTACTATAAATAGACCTGGACCATCTATACATTTTGCTCTGTTACTATAAATAGACCTGGACTATCTATACATTTTGCACTGTTACTATAAATAGGCCTGGACTATCTATACATTTTGCACTATTACTATAAATAGACCTGGACTATCTATACATTTTGCTCTGTTACTATAAATAGGCCTGAACTATCTATACATTTTGCACTGTTACTATAAATAGGCCTGGACTATCTATACATTTTGCTCTGTTACTATAAATAGACCTGGACTATCTATACATTTTGCTCTGTTACTATAAATAGGCCTGAACTATCTATACATTTTGCTCTGTTACTATAAATAGGCCTGGACTATCTATACATTTTGCTCTGTTACTATAAATAGGCCTGGACTATCTATACATTTTGCACTGTTACTATAAATAGACCTGGACTATCTATACATTTTGCACTGTTACTATAAATAGACCTGGACTATCTATACATTTTGCTCTGTTACTTTAAATAGACGTGGACCATCTATACATTTTGCACTGTTACTATAAATAGACGGACTATCTATACATTTTGCTCTGTTACTTTAAATAGACCTGGAATATCTATACATTTTGCATTGTTACTATAAATAGGCCTGGACCATCTATACATTTTGCACTGTTACTATAAATAGACCTGGACCATCTATACATTTTGCTCTGTTACTATAAATAGACCTGGACCATCTATACATTTTGCACTGTTACTATAAATAGACCTGAACTATCTATACATTGTGCACTATTACTATAAATAGGCCTGGACTATCTATACATTTTGCTCTGTTACTATAAATAGACCTGAACCATCTATACATTGTGCACTATTACTATAAATAGACCTGAACTATCTATACATTGTGCACTATTACTATAAATAGGCCTGGACTATCTATACATTTTGCTCTGTTACTATAAATAGGCCTGGACTATCTATACATTTTGCACTGTTACTATAAATAGACCTGGACTATCTATACATTTTGCACTGTTACTATAAATAGACCTGGACTATCTATACATTTTGCACTGTTACTTTAAATAGACCTGAAATATCTATACATTGTGCACTATTACTATAAATAGACCTGAACTATCTATACATTTTGCTCTGTTACTATAAATAGGCCTGGACCATCTATACATTGTGCTCTGTTACTATAGGCCTGGACTATCTATACATTTTGCACTGTTACTTTAAATAGACCTGGACTATCTATACATTGTGCTCTGTTACTATAAGTAGACCTGAACTATCTACACATTCTTCACAGTGAGTGTTACTATAAATAGACCTGGACTATCTATACATTTTGCATTGTTACTATAAGTAGACCTGAACTATCTATACATTTTGCACTGTTACTATAAATAGACCTGGACCATCTATACATTTTGTTCTGTTACTATAAATAGGCCTGGACTATCTATACATTTTGCACTGTTACTATAAATAGACCTGGACTATCTATACATTTTGCACTGTTACTATAAATAGACCTGGACTATCTACACATTCTTCACAGTGAGTGTTACTATAAATAGACCTGGACTATCTATACATTTTGCACTGTTACTATAAATAGACCTGGACTATCTACACATTCTTCACAGAGTGTTACTATAAATAGACCTGGACTACCTGTGCATTTTTCATTTTGACACTTTCAATCTGTACGTATCTTAGAATATAGGTAAAAATTGTCAACAATAATATTAAAGCAAGGCCTGAAGGGATAATAGAAGGGAATCCACATATTGTAATATTATATACCAGTATGCAATTATAGACAGATTGTTAATCTAAGAGATTAGCATTAACATGGAATAAAATTAAGGAATGCTGTCAAGGTTTTATCAGAGAACAATCACTTTACCCCATGAGACACAAAATACTATCATATCATGAATTGAGGCAGGTGTATTTGAGATAAGAAAAAAATAGTGCCAATGGCACTCTTGCACAAATGATCATATTTAGTATATAGAAATATTGCTCAGTTTGAAGTCAGTGTCCAAAAAGCACATTCACCTTGATCAAATCATTTTCTCTTGAATAATTTAGCCATATACGACACCTCATTGATCTTGTGGCATTATTTACACTTTATTTCATTTTTATACACAAAATTACAACTTGTGAATTTTTTTATTTTTGATACAAAACATAAGAAAAATAATAGCAAAATTAATAATCTATGTAAAAGAAGCATTATATAACATAATAAAAGTAATGGACTACAAAAGCTATTCAATGAAAAGAAAGAGAAAAATAATGTATGGTAATTAGACAGATTTATTGAGATGTATATTTCATTATGTATTACAATTATTTTGTAGATGGTGGTCTCTGTATATTGCTTAATTTGATATATTTGCCAAGTGTAATGATTAGATTTGTGTTGCTCATTGTTTGTTCAAATTTTTGTTCTTCAGGTAAGTTTCTAAAATTATCAATATATATCAGCTTCATTAAATAGGTCTTGCCTAACGAATGGGAAAATAAATAAATAAATAAATAAATAATAAATAAATGGGAAAGGGGATCGAAAAATAGTTGTCTGCCAACTAATCTAGTTCAACCCCATCAATACATGTGATAATAATCAGAATAAAAATATTTTCGGGGCATTTTCATCGTTTCTATGGATTTCTGACATTTGCAAAGCTTCTCTACAAATAAAGGAAGGGAAGAAAAAACAAAACAAAACAACAACTGTATACATAAAGATTTCGATTAAAAAAAGGACAAAACACTATCTCTCTCCCACAAAACAAACACCCAGCAATTTGTGAGTTTTAGTTGCACACACACACACACACACACACACACACACACACACACACACATATGTACATGCACACATGTACAATCTGAAACATCACCATATCCACTATTGTTCAGCTGTGCTAAAGAAAAAGTTAGTCCATACATCACAGTTTTGTTCATGCGTCAGAAATCATCAAAGACTTTTATCATGTCATATTCTTGAAGTTAATTTACTACATTACACATAACATAATTTTTATATGATTCAGTGTGTGCCAGGGTGCGTTCTAGATAATGCTCAAAATAAGTTAATTTACTACATTACACATAACATATATGATTCAGTGTGTGCCAGGATGTGTTCTAGATAATGCTCAAAATAAGTGCAATTGTGAACATATTAAAAATAACCACATGAGGTGATTCATGTATGGGTGCTGCTTTAGTACTAATATAAATTCTGTTAATTAAGTTCATATGACAAGTTTATACCAATCTGTGTATTATTCTTTAACTACACTTAAAGGCTCATGATTGAATTCCATGTTCTAGCACTATAGTACTATCTTATCAGTGATTGAATTCCATGTTCTAGCACTATAGTACTATCTTATCAGTGATTGAATTCCATGTTCTAGCACTATAGTACTATCTTATCAGTGATTGAATTCCATGTTCTAGCACTATAGTACTATCTTATCAGTGATTGAATTCCATGCGCACCATAGTACTATCTTACCAGTGATTGAATTCCATGTTCTAGCACTAATAGTACTATCTTACCAGTGATTGAATTACATGTTCTAGCACTATAGTACTATCTTATCAGTGATTGAATTCCATGTTCTAGCACTATAGTACTATCTTACCAGTGATTGAATCCCATGTTCTAGCACTATAGTACTATCTTACCAGTGATTGAATTCCATGTTCAAACCAGATATTATTGCTATTTCTGAGGTTTAAGTAGACAAAAGATACGTGTAATGGATGTTAATTTAGCTACATATAACATGCGCGTATTCATGGTTATGAATGTGAGCAAATAAATATCTCTGGGAATGTTGGCAGAGGTATGATCATCTATGTAAATAAGGACCTAGACTTTTCGGTCATCGAGTACATACAATTGTAAATATAGATGTTAATGAGGTACTGATATTAGAAGTGAAACTTAAGAAAGGAAATACTTTATGTTTTTATCTCATTTATCAAAGTCCAACTTCTACCATAACAAACAACATGCGGCAACATCAATCATGAGACTGATTACTCAACTTGCAGACAAGCGCTATTCTCCAGTTTGACATTTTCAGTTTGCAGAATAGTCTGTAAGTCAGAGTACGACATAGCAAGTGCATGAAGCTCCTGTATCTAGCTGTACGTACGTGACATATTAAGTGTTGTAGTAGACTTATACTATGGAATATAATTGGTGCTTTGCACACTGTGTCACTATATCTGTGTCAGTTACTGCTATGGAATGTAATTGGTGCTTTGCACACTGTGTCACTATCTGTGTCAGTTACTGCTATGGAATGTAATTGGTGCGTTGCATACTGTGTCACTATCTGTATCAGTTACTGCTATGGAATGTAATTGGTGCTTTGCATACTGTGTCACTATCTGTGTCAGTTACTGCATCAATACAATGAAGTGTGAATATTGAATCCTCTGAGTCATCATCATCAACCATTGTGTGCTCACTTTGGTGGACTTTCTTTGTACTTTGATAAGACAGTCGTTTCTTCTTCACTCTGCATACTGTGGAGAAGTGGTTTGGTTTACCACATTTCATACATCTTTTGTCATATACTGGGCATTCATTTCTATCCATGACATGTATTGTGCCACAGAATTTACACAATCCATTAGAAGCTGATTTAGAAGATTTGCTTTTTTTTCTTTTTGTCATAATGGCTTTGTTTGGATATACCATGCACTGAGTTTGGTATGTGATCCTTGTTTGCTCTAGACATCTCGTTTGCCTTTAGTGTCTCCAAACATCGATTATATTCAGATCTGGGACTGGGTGCACTCTAATATAATCCTGTCTCTTTGTGCTGCATCAGTGGTACCCATCACAAGTTTGTCTCTTATTAGACTTTCTTTTACATCACTGAGTTCACAAGATTCGGCAAGTTGACGTAATCTTACTAGAAATTGATCAATAGTTTCATGTTTAGTCTGTGTGTGGCTGATAAAAACTTTGCTATTTCAAATAGTAAGTGTTTGTGTAGAATGAAATACTCTTCTGTGTCACTATCTGTGATGTTTTACCTAATAAAGAAGGCAAGCTAGATTCACATCATCAAATATCTTCAGTATGATTGTAATTTTTCTTGGAAAACAATGCGTCGTCTTATTGTATGTTTTGCTTTCCAGCATGGTACTGAGAGTTGATTGTTTTTATTTTGATTCATAACATGCATGTACCTCTGTCGCAATCAATGTAAAAAGATGCAACACTAATGTTGCAACTTTTGTTGCAATACTGCCAATCGTGTTGTGTCTACCTGGAAATTTAGCTGCATCACGCCAAACCACATGTTTATGTATATAGTGTAGGTCAACAACATGAGATGTTATTTACATGTCAACGATAATTGATCTGAGTCGGCTTCAATTTTGCAAGACAGTTCAAGTGCCGATATTGCAAGTCATCTATTACATTTGATGATTCTGTCATTCACATTCGGACATTGGGAGATGGCTTGTTTCTAATCTGTGTGTTACGTCTGTGGTTGAAGGGAGTCGTCCCCCTGGCATTAGCCATGATTATATGACTATGCCATAATCCTGAAATGATTGTAATTTGTCACTTCAGACTTCCCCCTTACACATAATACAAATGGAAATACAATTACCATGCCAACAATTACCCAAAAATGAAGTAAGCATGGAGGTAAAACAAACAAGCGACCTATCGGTCAGAATAGCTCCGCTGTTGTTTTTAATTTAATTTTTTATTTTGGTAACATGTAGAAGTGGTTCAGTTCTTCAGCTCTTCACTATGCAGTTTTGTTTTAGTGATGTAATAAAGTGGTTAGTGGTTTCATATGATGTCTCACTATAAACACATTTTACACAGAAAGTTGGTAATGTATTGTACTTTTATACCATAGTCACCATTTTATTAAAAAAATCTACTATTATGAAAAATTACACAAAATATCAGACAAATAATGACTGGGAAATGCACACAAGAAAAAGAAAAAAAAGAGGATTTTGAGGTTGGCTATAAATAATTCCAGTGTCTTACAGCTTTAACCCTGGAAAATTTTAATGATGAATGAAATAAACTAGGGATCTAAAATAATTTTGAGGCAATTCGAATTTCAATTTTCTAACAAATTTACCAAGTCAACAACATTCAACTTGTACTAGTTGTAGTAGACATAACAACGTCTGATATTTTAATTTACGGAGTTTCTTGTGACCGGCACCTGTCAGTAGACTCGGCCAATTTTTTTTCATCATTCCATTGTATTTAAACCTTGCACTTGACATTTCGCAATATTTATAATTCTCAACAAATTACCTCAACATGCCTCACCTCGTTTGTACTCAAAGCAGTCCCGGTATGATCACTGACTAGTCGTGCTTGCATACGGAGTAATCTGGGACTTGATTCTGACAATTGTCCCTACTATTTGTTTAGAGTCAAGTCAGCAATATAGACTTGTGCACCGCCTGTCGTATGTAAGCAGGGCTAACCACTGGCATGACCGGAGAGAACCTTTTGGGATTTACATGTAAAACGGGGAAAGATATGAAAAACATAATGCAAAGTCTGAAGCCAAATTAAAGTTATAATTATTTTAATTATTTTTACCTGCCAAATATTTGCATTTTGGAAATGGCAAGACACGTTCATGTCGTTTAACTTTACATGTAAACTGTCGGCCAATAAACAAAGTTTGGTCGATTCACAGTCGGCAGTGAGACTGCTCTTGCATAACTTCAACCGCATGCCAAGGCATGCCTTCCTTATGCAAGTTGTCTTCATTCAGGTTCACTGTCACTCCAAATTGCACGACAATATAGAATTAATCACAAGATACAGTTTATCTGAAAACATCAAACTTTTATAGTGGGTCTGAAGTGTGATTTTAGTGAGTACCAAGAACTCCCGTGTTGTTGCTGTGGAAAATCGCCCGGACGTCAAACGAGGTCAGCTTCAGCTTCAGCTTCCGGGTCAAATCAGTCATTTTCTACGGAAATTCTTGAACGGTCTGGACTGTTACACAACGATCCTACTAAATTTACTTGCCATGGTTATTTAAAACACATAAAAATCCACCTTTTTGTGAAATTTGTAAACTTTCCGGTCCGTATTGAGGAAACTATGAGCATGGAGGGTTATACTTCCATGCTATGAGCGAAAAACTGGGTCAAAATTTCAGGGCCTCAAGTATGCGTGCCGAATTCGTCGGAACATCGGTATTCCTAAATGTAATGCCAAAATTTATTTTGCTGGCACAAAAGAAAAGATATCAGTTGAGGTTTAGGCGTTTTCAGTATCTAAAATGGGGAACTCTAGTGAAAGTTACGGCAAGTTGAAAATACCAAAAAATAAGGCCCGTGAGCAGCCATTCAAAGTGTCGCTATCTGGAGCATATGAGGATAGATTATATGCAAATGAGGGTATTGTGGACTGGCTGATTATGTAGAAGGGGTGCAAAATTTGGATTTGAAGTTTACAACCCTGTTTCAACAAACAATTGTCATTTGGGTGCACAATACATAGAATTATGACTATAGCACATCTTACATTGCTTGTTTGACGTCAATAGTGTCTTTTGAAAAGTGGCAGTTTACTTAAAGTCTCGTCGACTGATTTCCAATATGGCGTCGGTCACAATGCTCATTAACATATTCATTTTTTCTTTAAATTACAAGAAAAAAATCATAAAAATTAAAAATGAAGATGTGCTGACTTGAAATTAACAAATCTGAGTAAGCTACCCCCTGCGCATCAACAGACCAGATATCAAAGCAATCTGACAAATAGTATTTGAAGAGATGATGAAAATGTCATTTTTTGAAAAAAAATCATAAAAAATTGAAAATGGCACAGATCAACTTGGCATGAACAAATCTGAATAGCCTCCCCCCAGGGAACATGCACACCAAATATCGAAGAATTCTGACTGTCACTTTCGGAGAAGATGATGAAAATATAAAAATTTGACGGACACCAATGATTCCACCTATACTCTATACCTTAATATACACCTATACCTAAAGCTACGCTTTCAGCTTTCGCTGACAGCAGAGCTAAAAAGTTGAAACCATTTGGAGAATGACTGTAATGAGTATTGACAGATAGATCTATTAGATTTTACCCAAATGACTTTTTAAAGTAGGTTTGGTTTGATTTAGTAATAATTTCCACAGTACTAACTATATTCATTTCATTTACTTATTCATTACCATAGAACTAGACTCTGATCATACTATCAAATCAGACCTTTTACAAATTTACACTTATCTACAAATCTCAACAAATTATCTGACTAACTTTATGTTGATTCAATCAATTATTTCTATCCTGCAAGACCATATTGTAAAACTGTCACAGCCACACTGTCTTTGCTTTTTTCTTTCTTCGTCGCAAAGCAACATTTAGTGGTTTCCATGGTAACCTACCATGGTAACAAACAGCCCAGGAATTATAAAATAATGTTAGTTTTTAAGTGCCTAAATTCCCACTGTGCTGAAAGTACTTTACAATTTATTACTCCTGGCATGGACCCATAATGGCACAGCAGACCTATACTTCAATTCCCAGGGGAACATACAATGCATTGCAGCCTCTATCTATGAGTACATACATTTAAAATATTCACATTGCAACTATCCTACCAGGTCCCAATTATACAGCTGGGTTGAGTGGCTTACATTCATGGCTCAAAGGACTTTAGCCATTATAAATTGGAAACAAATGAGGCTTGAATCTGCAGCCTGCAAATTCATAGCCGGCAACTCTAACCACTCAAGCATCATGACTATGTGGTTTATAGATTATGTTAGGTTGGATTTATCATTCATTACCAGTCTGAATCAAGAGACAATTGTTGTGTGGAAATTTGTGAACATTTGTTCATTCCAGGGATATTGGAAACTTCCAGGGATATTGGAAAAACTAATCTTAGAAAATAGCGCCAATACCGCAGTAGCACAACTGTACAGTTTTTCAAAATTATTTATCCACCTGCTGATCCATACTAGGTATAGGTGTTTACTTACTGAGTGATTATCCAGTTGCCTATCCAACCATGTTGTTATCTTTGCAATATACACACTCATTTGGCTGTTGCTATGGGCATGGTCATGTTACTAGACATATTTGCATACATTTTTTAAAATTTTTGTTCATTTGGCTTTATGAATACCTGATGGTATCTTTGTGATATACATATAGCTGTTGTTATGGGTGTGGTCTTGTTGCTAGGTATATTTGCATATCTGCATACATTGTTGAATGTTTATTCATTCGTCTATAAATCCCTGTTATCTTTGCAATATATGTGATCATTTGGCTGTTGCTATGGGAATGGTATTGTTGCTAGGCACATTTACATACATTTTTTGAACGCTTATTCAGTTGTCTATTAATCCTTGTTATCTTTGCAATACATGTGATCATTTGGCTGTTGCTATGTGTGTGATCTTGTTGCTAGGTACATTTGCATACACTTTATGAATGTATGTTCACTTGTCTAAGAATCCCTGTTATCTTTGTGATGTACACAGTTGTTTGGCTGTTGCTATGGACAATCTTCATAGTTGCTAGGGATATTTGCATACATTTTTGAATGTTTACTCACCTACCAGATGATATTTTAGCAAAACATACTGCCATTTGGTTGTTGCTAAGGGCGTGGTCATGGTTGCTAGGGCAATTGTGTCAAAATATTTTGAAGAAAATCTGCAGAATATCACTTTTAGAAACATCTCACCAAAGTTCAGTCTCATTGACACTTGTTGAGACAAGTTTTTGACCAAAATTCACATTTTTACACCTAATTTGCATATCACGGATGGGATCATTATATGCTTAATATTTCTTCATCTATACACCCCCAGATGCTGCCCCATTAAATTTCAGCACAATCTGCTCAGTAGTTTTGGAATTTTTGACCAAAAAAGACACATTTGTAGGCCTAATTTGCATATTACTGATGGAATCATCATGTCACAAACAAATCTTAATTTACACACCCCTAAGAACGTTCCCATCAAATTTCAGACCAATATGCCTGGTAGTTTTCGAGTTTATATTTTTTTCCAAAAATGACATTTTTTTTACCCAAATCACATACCTGTGATGCAATCATTTTGCTTTGAACAATTTCCCAACTACACACCATAAGTAATGTTCCACCTAATACCAAGGCAATCAGTCTCGTGGTTTTTGAGTTTACACACACACAGACAGACAGACACCACACCATGCGTATAACACTACTGAACCTTATCACTTCAGTTGTGCTAAAAAACTAATATCAAAACAAATTAAACTCAAAACTGTGATACTTTGAAGATTTTTTTAAGCCTTTGAAAATAACAAACATTTGACTGTAGGTCTCTGATGAGAAACAAATACTCTCCAGAAAATATCTAATTCCCAGTTCTCTTTGTCTGACGATATTGCAAAAAATAATCTAAAAACAGTGTAAAACCACAACAAATTTCCAAATTGTGCTGCTTTGAAGATTTTTTCATTGCTTTGAAATCAATAAACTTGTCTATAGGTCTTTGATAAGAAACAATTAAATTAAACCCACCCCACCCACATCTCCAACTCTGTTACAGTGTGACCCACACCCATCTCCAACTCTGTACACCCACATCCCTCTAATAATTATTGTCTTTTATTCATGTTTTCTCATCATCTCTCAGTGAGCGTGTCTGGCACAAACAAATTCTTGCATTGTATGATTGCTG
Source organism: Glandiceps talaboti (assembly GCF_964340395.1). Taxonomy (NCBI): domain Eukaryota; kingdom Metazoa; phylum Hemichordata; class Enteropneusta; family Spengelidae; genus Glandiceps; species Glandiceps talaboti. The sequence continues at coordinate 17,737,730 of NC_135570.1, forward strand.
TGGTTCAAGGACCTCAGTCATCTTGTTAACTCAATCAAGCATACCATCCAATTGAAAGAATTTCAAAGATAAAATTAATTATTAATCAACATTTGTACAACCAATTCTTGTCTCTTTTAAAGGTGATTCAAAATGCTCACATTCACTATTGCTATTTTGCTAGACGACATGTTTGTGAAATGTATTCTGGTTTTAAAACTTAAAAAAAAAAGCGTCTGCAAACACCTTAAAATGACCTCTTTTACTTCGAGAGTTTTCGGGTATTTCCGGTCCCACCTAGCCCACAGGATTTTGTGACGTCATAGAGGGACATCATTAGCACGCAGGCTATGATGAGCGTAGTCAACAGGGAAATAAAACTCAACAGCATTGTGAAAAAATACATTGCTGGTGGTTGTAATAGACATCAGTAAACAAAAACTACAGTCTACATGTACTAGCTATCAAAATACCCATATTATCAGCATTACGAAATTTCGTGAGTTTCGTGTTGTCATTTATATGACTTTAGCAACTCGAAGAAAACTTGTATGGTTTCCCTTGTTGCGATATCACTTCATACAACAAGCCTATTTAATATTCATTAGAAGAATTTTGTAATGAATCATGGTATTCGAAGTATACAGTTTAGGAAACCAACAAATCAAATATCGCGATGTGTTCATGATATTATATATGATTGGACAATATTGACGTCGACAATCAAGGTCGTGACCCCCCAGCACATGGTTATGAGAGAAAGCCTGCAACTAGATATTAGCCACGTTCGCTTCGGTCCAATTTCTCAGTGTTTGGTTTGATGTTAGAGACATTATTTCTGTATGACTTTTGCAATATATCTAATTGATAAATATGGATTATATCAACACATGTGGATAAATTCAACGCGAATGTGCTCTCCGAGTCCATACGTACATACACTACTTCAGCTTTGATTGGCGGAACTATCCTACGTATATATACTGCCGTGACCACGGTGACTGCCCACGAAACAAAACTTGACAACACTACCCACCTACCGATAATCAAATATATAATAATCACATGTACACCGTGATAAAAACACGCAATTATTTGAGTCCCCAACAAGTTGATGAGACCTACTTCTGTTCAGTCTGACTGCGAGTTTCTGAGGTTTTACATGGTCTCAGACTCGGACTAGAGTATCGCGCCTTAGACAGCCCTGGCAGAAAATAATAGATGTAAACTTGTGTTCACAAGCCAAACATGTGACAATACAACACCACAATGAAAACTGTGAAACATTTACAGGTCACTCTCATTTTATGCTTGGAGCAATTTAAATCAAATCAATATGTGTATTATGGGACCAACAAATATACTGTGGCACTGCATGTCCTGATATGCCTTCTTCAAGTTTCCCATGGGTATTCTAATACCTAGTATATTTATTCAAGATGAAATATGTTTACTTTGTTGTTAAATGCGCCATTCAAAAGGCGACGCGAATACAAGTATAGTAGGCTAAAATATGCTGTCCTCGTGATGCCATAGATGCGTCACGATGGCATTGTAATGATAAAACGATAAAATGATAAAAAATCAGATAAATAAAAGTCATTGAATGTGAAACACCCGACATTACAAGTGTTTATGTATATCTAGTCTAGACGTTTTGATTTGATTTGAAAACTCTCAAGGTAAATCCGAAGGGAACTGACTGAAAAAAGGTCACTTTAAGGTGTTTGTAGACGCTTTTTTAAAGTTTTGAAACCAGAATACGTTTCACAAACATGTGGTCTAGCACAATAGCAATAGTGAATGTGAGCATTTTGAATCACCTTTAACTCATTTTTACCTTCCGTAAGGAAGGTTATATATTAGGGATGAAGTCTGTGCAACTGTGTGTGTGTGTGTGTGTGTGTGTGTGTGTGTGTGTGTCTGTCTGTCTGTATCACCATTTTCGAAAGAACGGCTGCATCAATTCGAACGAAATTTGATAAACATGTTTCGTAGGGTAATGGCAAGAACTGATTAGGTTTTGGTAAACATCCCACAAATATTAATGAGCAATTTACGTAATTAAAGGTTTTCGGTAATGTATGTCACCCATCACACATGTCGCATACATGTGTGCCAAGGAAATTAAAGGCTGCCCTCAGTGGTCGTTAGCTGGTTAGTCGTGCAAATGTCGAGGTTATAATATAAGCACATTGCATGGCATTCATGCCAACCTTGTCAGTGATATTCAAAGCATTGGGTAAGTAATCGTACAGCTGTGCATGTTTTGATGATGACTTTTATTTCAACTAAAATGTTAGATGGAGATTATTACGTTAGAATCCCCAGCCATTTTCGGCACTCACTGGAGCTGGGGAGAAGTTCAGCACCTCGCTATGTGAGGCACACCATTTTGATCTCTCAAATCAAATACGTTTGCAATAGACTACTTTTAATCTATTACAATAGGATGCGTTGCCATACGGCTGTAGTATAAGTAATAAATGTCATATAAAATCAAAGTAAGTTCATTATTTTCCAAGCTGGGTTGTTCTTTTACATGACGGATAACAGTAACGTTACGTGTGATAAAGAAGAACAGTTGTTGTTGTTTAGTCTACTGTGTGTGACATCCTTTGCTTTCCGAAGTCCACACTGAGCTTGTCATCCTGATAAAAAATTTAGTAAGCAATCAATTACCCCCAAAATGCTAATAGTTGGTAGAGGTAGCATAAGTTGGGTCTGATTACCAGAACCAGATGTGTCCAAAATAACGTGTACTATATGGACAGGTATACTTTGCTAGAAATGTTGTACAGCACAAGCTACACCTTCTCACATTCTGAATATTGGAAATATTAAATACTAATTTTTAAATAACATAACATATAACATAAGTGTCTGTGTCCGGAAAAACCAACAGCTTACATAAATTTTATAACAGGTAGGACATGGTTTTGACTATTTTTGTAAGCAAGGTTATCAATTTTTTGCCTACCATGCACTATTTGTAATTTTTATGAACACCATCATGTTGTGGTGATTATACATATACCGTTGCCCTGCCATCACCGATGTACTTCTTTCCCATATCATGAACTCATATTCATAACTGATAAAATATGTTCAAATTTTGTTTAACAATTAACTTTAAACAATAGACTGTCACGTGATGCGTCACTGGTAAGACGTGTTGGTGGCACGCTCTCTTCCCTTCTGTAATTTTCTAACTTCTCAGAAGGAAGTCAGATCACATATAGTTCTGAACATTGCAGTTTAGTTGTTTAGACAACGTAATGTCGAAACAGTGTACTACTACTCGTCAGCAGACGAAGAAATCCAGCCAAGCTAATATCGAACAGTTTTGCAGCAAAGATGGCGATGGTCAACAACAATAGCTGCCGTCGTTAACCTCCATGGACGAAAAAATCACGATAGGGTATAACAAGACTGATAGTGGCAAAAATGCTTGATTGGTGAGACAGGCAAGAAGTTCTAAAGAAAGCTGGAAAAATGCTACGGAGAAAAAAATACAGTGGAAAAACTATCTACATTTCAGATGACGTAAGTCAAAAGGTTAGAAAAGAAAGACAACTGCTGCTTACAAGAATGAAAGAGCTTTGCGCGGCCAAGAACTTCGCCAATAGTACCCTAATACTGTACCAGCCATTCTACTGACATAGTACCCTATACTGTACCAGCCATTCTACTGACATATAGTACCCTATACTGTACCAGCCATTCTACTGACATAGTACCCTATACTGTACCAGCCATTCTACTGACATAGTACCCTATACATGTACCAGCCATTCTACTGACAAGGGAAAATGGTCGTTTAAAGAGGTATACTGTAAAGGACTTGTAATCTTGTAGTTTCTTTTGCTTGGTGTAGCCATGTGTTTTCGAGTTTTCTGTATTTTTTGTATAAAGGTAGATATGCAATGACTTTCTCTTTTATAAGAAGTCAGTTTGTACACATGGCGCACTGGAATCTCTCTTTAGTTATGTTAATATCAGGGTTCGCACGGTCCTGGAAAACCTTGGAATTTCAAACCCTCCCTGGAAAACCCTGGAAAACCCTGGAAAAATGCGCCCTACCCCTGGAAAACCCTGGAAAATGATCATGATCAATCGATCGATTAATATTGACGATCGTCATATCTGTGCTCGAGCCACCCATTCACATGATTCTGAATCTCGTAAATGTGAAATGGCGAAAATATTTTCAAAGTCTTTCTCCACGGTGGTGAATCAGAATTCACACCGATTAAACCCAGACAGTCAAACGATTGTTCCACAGACCGTGCCTATGCGTAGTTGAATGGGCGCCGCAGTGTTTGTTTCGATCTTGCGTATTGCTACTCCATCTCCCAGTTGTCATTTTGGGACATGATATTGTAACAGTCCCAGCCGGGGGTAACAGTAGGTCTGTTAACAAGATTATCGTAACATTGTAGTGAGTATCAAAGCATCATCAACCACGATTAGAAATTGTTTCAAGTTCGGCGCACGAGTCGACATACTTACAGCTCAGGCATGGCAATACTAGGGCTAGGGCCTAGGGAAGTGCAGTTGAATTTCCGGGTTGTGGAAGTACGGTTGTGACTTTTATGTCGTTGATAAATGGGCAGGGCTCGAAATAATGGCCTTTTACTTGCCCTGGGCAAGTGATTTGAAGGCTTGGGCAAGTTGTTTTGAAAAGTATTTGTCCCAAGGGGCAAGGAGAATTTCTTATGATTATTGATCAGGGACATGTTTTTGCCTGAGTTCATGCTGTACTATCAGACACTGCACATGTCTGATAGGACTTTGGATACATTGTATAACCATGGTGCCAACAAGTCTGGAAAATTATAACATTGTAGCAATATTGAGAAGACCTCTTTCTTGACTGACCACTTTTCAAAACAATCTGGACCAGTTGTCCTTGACATACTTTGTTTACTCTATCAAGAAAACATACCTGGAATGACCAGTGACTCATTGAATATTGTTCAACAATAGTAAATTACAGCATGATTTTTCAGGTTTTGGTTGTTTGAATCAACTGCAAATTTTGTGGGAGAAAAATAGTTGGTGTGGATGAGGAAGGAAAGAAAATATATTGACATGGTGCAAAAGGAAATACTTAGAAAGATTTTATATGTGTTGAAATAAATGTTCATTTTTTTTATATTGATAGCTTATGAAAGTGCTGAAAAACTTGTGATTATTTTAACAACTACTTTTTACAGGTGAACAAAAAATTGTATGTTATGCTATATAGTATGGATATTAATTAGGCCATATTATCTAGGACTCGGACTGTTAAAAAAAATACTTTATTGTAGAGAGAACTTTTCAGTACCCACAGAAACTTTCAAAGAGACATTTTTTGTTTTCTACTTGCCCAGTGGACAAGCGAAATTTTTTCATTATTTCGTCCCCTGATGGGTATTTGTGTTACATGTTCTAAAAGAATAAACTACTGTTTTATGTTGTCGGTACAGTAACATTCGTCAATGATCAAGTTGAGTTGAGAAATCGCAATGTTCCGCAACTCATGGCATCCATACATAAACATCAAGACGCAAGCGATGAATGTATTCAGTTATTCATAGCTCGAAATTTCGTTACGTAAATGACGTTTTTATTCAAAGTTTTGAAGAAAAAACTTATTTTAGGTGACTTATAAATCTAGTAACATCAAACCATACAATAACGAGGACAAACTTTAGTTTTTAATTTATTTTTCTGGATATGTCTTAATAAGACTGACGAATGCTGCGACTCAATCTTACACGATCAATGCACCAGCTTTACGAAACGGCTACTTAGGGGGTGGACAGAGGTTTCTCCGTTAATCTTAGCGTGCAAACATGGTTTTGAAACCAACATCTTGCATAGTGTCGATTGTCTTTAAAATGTTTTGTGACATATTATGGGAACTGTTGTTAATTTTCAAAACATCAGACTATTAGATGTCATTCAAAAAATATACTTTAGTGTCAACACCCCTGGAAAATGGCCAAAATCAATATGAATACCTCTGGAAAACTGACGAAAAACCCCTGGGAAGTTCTGGAATTTTGTTTTGCTTTAAGTGTACGAACCCTGTAATATCCATGTCAATCTCAAGGAATACATTAATTTACTGTTGACAGGTGCGGGTAACGTACCATTTATTTTTTATGCATTTCTTTCTCTTATGGAATGTTATTACTGTTGTGTTTAGTTTAAAAAAAAAATTTTTGTATGCGGTAAGCTATCAGTTTTGTGACTTTTTTGGGCATTTTTGTCACCGACTGTCCTTCTTTCCATGTGTCAATCACATTCCTCCATTTCTGGCTGTTCCCATAGTCATTGATGTTTAATCCAATCTTTTTACATTGTCCTTCCACCATACTCTTCCATGTCAACTTTGGTTGCCCTCTTCCTCTTTTTCCATCCACCTCCAGATTCCATGCCCTCTTGACTCCTTCTCCCTCATCTTTCCTCAGCACATGTCCACACAATCTCAGACAGCTACGCCTTGCTACCTCTACAATTGACTCACATAGACCTAGCCGTTCCATTAGCACCTCTGAGCCAACCCTGTCACTCAATTTGACACCACATATCTTTCTAACCATAGCTCTCTCTGCTCTCCTCAAGATACCCTCTTCCACTGCTCTCATCACCCATGTTTCTGTCGCATATGTCATAACTGGTCTCACACATACCTTGTAGATCCGACCTTTCATTGCTAGAGTTAGCCTACAACCACATAGTGCAGATTGAATTGGGGTCTCCGAACTTCCTCCATCCCAGTCCCACTCTTATTGTGTATTTTATAATTGTTAATGTGTATGCTCCAAATTATGAAAACATACAGATTCACTATTACAGCACACTAAATAATTTACTGCAAAGCCTAGAAATATATTTTAGTCATAATATACTGATTGGAGGGGACTTTAATGTTGCCCTCGATCCTCATATTGACAGGAAGGGTGGGAATTACCAAGGAAAGGGAAAAGCCATTGAAAAAGTTACAGAGTTAGTAAATGTTTTGAGCATCTGTGATGTCTGGAGGATTAAGAATCCACATGCAAAACGATTTTCCTGGAGAGGTGGCAATTTTAAACCCTTGATTCAGAGTAGAATTGATTTATTGGTTAGTTTCAGAAAGTTTTATATGATTTTGTTCCTGAAATTGATTACGGTCCAGCAATTAAATCAGATCATTCTTCTGTGTACCTTAGTCTAAAAAGATTTTCATGTATCGAACGAGGTAAAAGTTACTGGAAAATTAATACTTCTTATCTTAAAGAAGAGGATTATATCAAACGACTTGAGCAAGCAAAATATGTTTAGGAAAAAGATTTCGATGAAATAAATGACCCTAGGTTATTATGGGAATTATCTAAGTACAAAGTCAGAGAATTTTCTCTAGATTATAGTAAAAAGCGTGCAAAAGAGCACAAAAACGAAGAAAATGATCTTGAACTTAAGAAGAAAAGTCTTGAGACTCCGAACGGGAGACTGAAAGTATTGTGAAGGATTTGGGTGATATTCAGAAACAAATTGACCATATTGACAGTGTGAAAACAGATGGTGTGATTAAAAGAGCGAAGGTTCGTTGGCATGAATTTGGGGGGAAAAATAATTCTTACTTTTTAAAGCTTGAGAGGAGAAATAATACTAGAAAGAACATGACAAAATTAAGGAAAGAAAATGGTGATATTACAACAGATTTCTCTGAAATTTTAAAGTGACAGGCAGAGTTTTATAAAGAGTTATATACAAGTACGTCATGCTTCGATGAACAAAAAGTTAAGGATTTTACAAGTAATTTAAATATTCCTCTGCTAACAGAATCACAGAAAAATATTTGTGAGGGTGAATTGAGTCTCGATGAATGTTGGAGAGCTTTTAAAAGAATGCCAAATAATGAAACTCCTGGAAATGATGGTTTAAGCACAGAGTTTTATAAACAGTTTTGGTACTTATTCGGCTCTGCCACGGTCAAAAGTTTTAATTATTCCTATGTCCATGGAGAACTTTCCAATTCCCAAAAGCAAGCTGTCATAACACTTATTGATAAAAAAAGGCAAAGACCGCCTTCTTCTCAAAAATTGGAGACCGATTTCCCTTTTAAATGTCGACTACAAAATTGCTTCCATAGCTCTTTCTATCCGTATATCCGAAATTTTACCTGCCATCACCCAAACCAAACCGGCTATGTAAAAGGCTGCTATATTGGAGACGCTGTTCGCACTATTCTAGACTCAATGCACTACACCAAGAAAAACAATATTCCCGATATCCTGTTTTGTATTGATTTTGCTAAAGCTTTTGATTCACTGGAATGTGACTTTTTATTTTTATTAATATACACTAAGAAAATTTAATTTTGGAGAATCCTTCATACGATGGATTAAACTTCTGTATTGTAATATTTCTAGTTGTGTTATACATAATGGTGTCACCTCTGGATATTTCAATGTTGGCAGAGGGTCTAGGCAAGGTGATCCCTTATCACCCTATTTATTTATTGTTGCCTTAGAAATTGTATCAATAGCGATAAGGAACAACACACACATATTAAAGGAATTAAGGTGGGACACCAAGAGATTAAACTAGCACAGTATGCAGATGATACATCATGTATTTTGTCAGATATTAATTCTGCTAGAGAATTTCTTTATGTGGTAAATACATTTGGTTCCTTCTCCGTTTTAAAACTCAACAGAGAAAAAACCAAGGCTATTTGGCTGGGATGTGAAAGCAACTGTAAAAGTAAACCTTTGGGCATTTCCTGGTCAACCAAACCTATTTGTGTTCTTGGAGTTTTTATCTCATACGATGAAAGGAAGGCAATATCAATGAATTACGAGGAAAAAATTGATGTCAAAAAATGTCGTAAGTTGTGGAAAATGAGAAATCTTACTATTCTTGGTAGAATACATATAGTCAAATCTTTAATAATTTCCAAATTTCTGTATGTTGCATCACTTACCTCATTCCCAGAAATGTACTTGAAACAGATTAATGGTTTGATTTTTAAATTTATTTGGGGAGGCGGTAGAGAAAAGGTGAAAAGGGACATTCTGGTTAAAAACATTTCACATGGGGTCTAAAAGCTCCTGATTTAAGGAATATGGTCTGCACTTCTAGGCTAAATTGGTTGATTTTGGTATTTTAAGCCAAATAAAGGTAGCTGGAAAGTTTTTCTTGATCATTATCTTAAAAACGTTGGAAATGTTAATATTCTGATACAGTGTGATTTCAATTTCAAGACTTTGGGATGTTCACTTCCGTCATTTTATAGAGAAATGTTTTCTGTCTTTTTATCGGTCGGATCAAACAAAAGTCTAGTTAGAGAATATATATTTGGAACAATCATTGTCTTTTAGTTAATGGGCAGTCTATCTTTAACAAAGCCATGTTTGATGCTGGTCTATGGTATGTCAACGATCTGTATGACACAAACGGCACATTATTACCTTTTGAATGTTGGACACGTAGGGGGGTTCCAAAAAGACTGTTTTTGGTGTGGGCTGGTTTGGTTTCTTCAACCACCAAATACAAAGAAAAGTATCGTTTCAATAAAGTAACTGCTGAGCCTAAAACTTTTCTAGTTTACGAAGAAAACAAACCCTATAATTTATTAAATGTCACAAGCAACATTGTTTACAGTATTTTGATATCTAAAGGCAGACAAAGGGAGATCTTAAACCTTAGGACTATTTCGGTTTTCGGGGATGTTTTTGTTAAAGATAGTGCTGCCTTTTTCAAACTCCCTCATTACATTTCAATGGACATGAAAAGTAAAGATTTTCAATATAAAATTTTACACAACTATCTGGCAACAAGCTACTGGCTAGCGAAATGGAAGATAACTCCTGACAATTCTTGTACTTTGTGCCAACAAGGTCCTGAAACGCAGCTTCATCTTCTCCTTAATTGTAACCATACCAAATTATTTTGGCATAATTTTGTTGAGTGGTGGCAGAATATTACTTGATTGAAAGATGATTTGAAAGACCATGACATAATACTTAGGAAATCCTACTTTCAGTAATGTTTTGAATTATTGTATTATATTAGGTAAACAATGTATTTATGCATGTAGGAAAGACAAGAAAAGTCTCCCATTTTATTTAATTTTAGCAGATGTCAAGAAGAAACATGAAATAGAGAAAACTATTGCATATAAAACAAATACAACAGAGATTTGTAACAAACGTTGGTATATATTATTGAATTTATAATTTAATAGCTTTTCGAACGTCATGTATCCCCATCAGTTCTTTTTTACTTTTGCTTCCTCTTTTTCTTCTTTGCTTTATGTACTTTTTCGGTTTTTCTGATCTGTAATTCATTCTTTAGAAAAATTTAAAAAATTTAAAAAAAAAAAAAAAACTTTAAACAATAGTTTTTATGTACAACACTGAATTTTTTTCTTCATGTTTCATCTTCAAATGAGTGTACTGCAAATCTTTGATGCATTCTCAACCATCATAATCAAATCTCCTTTCATATGTAACTGCATAGTGCAATACACGACCAACTTTCACAGTACATTATTTTTCTACATTGTCACCAATCTTTGGCAAACAATATCACATCAACCAAACTTTTGTTTTTAACACACATACACAATTTAGTTTGATTAGAATTGGCTGGATGTCAAATTCTTACAACTTTCATATAATTGTTTCAACTTTTATTGAAATAAACAAAGAGTAACAATCAAAGATGCTAATTGTTTCAAGCCATGATCTCAATATCCAACACTTTTTTCTTTTCTTTTCTTTTTTGGTATGTCATGGATTCGCCTTGACCAACTGAAGATATCCAGGTGGAGAGGAAGACAACTGCAACAGACATTCCTACATTCATTATTACCCTTACAAACCAACACTTGCATCCTAACTGATACAACAGACATTCAAACACATTACAGTCATCAACTTTACCAACAAACACTAATATCAGAATACACTTGTACAACATTCACTCATATACTCACCAACCCTTCAAACAAACACTAACATATTTACTCCAGAAGGATAAATCCCACTGATGGGAATTAGTTGAGTCTATTGTGAGCAATAGAATCAACTGGTCAGATTCGATCAACTGGCAAAAAACTGGCTAAGGCAGAAAATCAAAGGCAAAAACCAAAGGCAAACAAGACATATTGTCAAAAGTCTAAACAAAGAAAAACATTATAGCACAAAGAATATCAAACAATCACAATAGAAAACAAAAACAAATGAAATAATGACAACACACAAAAATATTTACATCATAATCTTTATAGCAATGGGCAATTAACAATCAATGAGGAAAAATAACTAATTGCACATGTTCTGTTGTATTCCATTAAATATCTGTAAGAACGAGATTATCAAAACTTTGCCCTTAAGGAAGGCATTCAGTTTAAATCTGGTTCTACTTGTAAGATGTTGACATTAAACTCCATGACACAAATTGTAGGAGTTCTACTCAAATCTATTATATACTAGTCTTCACCTGTTACAGATGGTTTAATTCAATAAATGATACAAATTGAATGCATTTAGTGATTTCTTTATGTACATTACTTTCTGGTTGACTGACTGACTGACTGACTGACTGACCGACCAAGTGCAGATACTGTCATTTTTTCTTCCGTAAGGAAGAGATATATTTATGGGTGGAAGTCTGTGTGTGTGTCTGTCTGTCTGTGTCATCGTTTTCTCCATAACAGCTTGCTCAATTCAAACAAAATTTTGAAGACGTATTCCGTAGGGTAATGGCAAGACTTGATTAGGTTTTGGTAAAAATCCTGTGAATATTAATGAGCAATTTATGTAATTAATGATTTTCGGTAATTAGGCTATATCTCAAGAATGCACACTTCAAATTCATCATAACTTGGTACACACATTTGCGATACCAAAGCGCACCTGTCCTGAAAATATTACTCATGTAGCTTTTAGTTTTAATAAGTTATTGGCATATTTTCGATTGGCCACAAAAAGAAAAAAATAGTTTCTCATCAGGAAATGTCGTCTAAAGTGGTGCGACTTTATCACCATTTTCTAAAACACGACTGGCTCAATTCAAACGAAATTTATTGCATGTGTTTTGTAGGGTAGTGACAAGAACTGATTAGGTTTCGGTAAACATCCCAAGAATATTATCGAGAAATTTACATAATTAATGGTTTTCGCTAATTAGGCTATATCTCAAGAATGCACGCTCCAAATTCAATATGATTTGGTACATACATTTGCGATACGTAAGCGCATATGTCTTGAAAATATTATCGATGTAGCTTTTAATTTTAACCCTTTGAACCCTAAGCTCCCCAGCGTAACGTGACGTATACCCTGAGCTCCCCAGGGTAACTGTTCCGAAATATCATATTCTTTCTGAAATCATATTTGTCTGCCCGTATATATTTTTTTAGGTGTAAACATGAATAAATGATAAATAAATGATAAAAACTGACTGTCCAACCTACAGGGGAGGGAAAAATGTTCTCCTTTGAGCTCCAGTATGTCCCCTTCCATTGCCACACCCCCTGCCACGCCCACCTCCCCTACTACGACCCCCTCCCTCTGCCACACCCTCTGCCAACAGGTGCTAGGTCTAAATTATCATCGTCTGAAACATTTGAAGTAGCTGAATCAACGTGGCAGAAATCGCCGTTTACACTAGAATGCTCACTTGATAAATCACTATCATGGCCATAATTGTTACCGTGCACATTTTCCTCATCCGAACTCAACACATCTTGCAGCACTTGATCATTTGTAATACATCTACGAGGCATTTTAGGGTTCAAAGGGTTAATAAGATATTGGCATTTTTCAGTAATTAGACATGTAGGCCACAAAAAAGAAAGTTGTTGTTTCTGGTCAGAAAACGTTGTCTAAAGTGGTGTGACGATGCAATTTTTTTTGTAATTGTTCATGATTAGTTCTGCAGTTGTCTTCCCTGAAAGAGCAACTGATGTATGGAGAATTATTTTGTGTTTTTCCTTCGATCTGCAGTCTGCATTGGCTAGACAAAACAAGAGAAAATACAAGCCATCATAGATGACATACTCCCCGTTGTTTGGGGCTATTGATCCCTGTTTGGATTCCAAATGGCTCTAGACATGAAAACATCATAACAGAATGGCTGCCTGGCAGTCCCGTTGGATCATATCGTGACACAAGTTGACATACCGTGACACAAGTTGACATACATATGTACATCATAGTACATTGTCTTTAGATAAAGATTGAATGGAAATAGTTCATTCATGTCTGTGTAATGGTCCCAAACATGGAAAAATCATAAAATGTTCAAAGGCATGTCTGCATAATGGCTTTGAACATGAAAATTTTGTAAAAAAATGGCTGTCTAGCAGCCATATTGGATTGTATCACAAAAAAATTGACATGCATATGTATGCATAGTGTGTTGTCCTTTTGATAGAAATCACTCCAGTCATGTCCAAGTAATGGTTCTGGACATGAAAAAAATCATTTTAAAAATGGCTGCCCGGTGGCCATATTGGATTGTATCCCAACATAATTCACATGCATATGTATGCAATAGAACATTGTCCTTATACCAGCTTTGAATGAGATCTGTTCAGGCATGTCTGTGCAATGGCTTTGAACATGAAAAATTTGTAACAAAATGGCCATCTAGTGGCCATCTTGAATTGTATCACAAAATAAATTGACAAGTATATGTATGCCATAGTGTGTTGTCCTTGTACCAAGTTTGAGAGAAATTGGTTGAAGAAATGACGCTGGACCCACGCACACACACATGCATGCACACACACACGGATCGAAGGAACCCTATCTATAAGTACCCCCACCCAAGACTTTGGTTTGTAATGGCAGTGCCCAAAATAGGTGTCAAAAATATACATAACAAGATTTCAGTTGAAGTCATATAGCCCCCATTATATATTAGAATACCACTAGCACTGTAAACAGAATACCACTAGCACAGTAAACAGAATACCACTAGCACAGTAAACAGAATACCACTAGCACTGTAAACAGAATACCACTAGCACAGTAAACAGAATACTACTAACACAGTAAACAGAATACCACTAGCACAATAAACAGAATACCACTAGCACAGTAAACAGAATACCACTAGCACAGTAAACAGAATACCACTAACACTGTAAACAGAACACCACTAGCACAGTAAGTACCACTAGCACAGTAAACAGAATACCACCAGCACAGTAAACAGAATACCACTAGCACAACAAACAATATCACTAGCACAGTAAAAAGAATACCACCAGCACAGTAAACAGAATACCACTAGCACTGTAAACAATACCACTAGCACTGTAAACAATACCACTAGTACTGTAAACAATACCACTAGCACTGTAAACAATACCACTAGCACTGTAAACAATACCACTAGCACTGTAAACAATACCACTAGCACTGTAACAGAATACCACTAGCACTGTAAACAGAATACCACTAGCACTGTAACAGAATACCACTAGCACTGTAACAGAATACCACTAGCACAGTAAACAGAATACCACTAGCACTGTAAACAATACCACTAGCACTGTAAACAATACCACTAGCACTGTAAACAATACCACTAGCACTGTAAACAGAATACCACTAGCACAGTAAACAGAATACCACTAGCACTGTAAACAGAATACCACTAGCACTGTAACAGAATACCACTAGCACTGTAACAGAATACCACTAGCACAGTAAACAGAATACCACTAGCACTGTAAACAGAATACCACTAGCACAGTAAACAGAATACCACTAGCACAGTAAACAGAATACCACTAGCACTGTAACAGAATACCACTAGCACAGTAAACAGAATACCACTAGCACTGTAAACAATACCACTAGCACTGTAAACAATACCACTAGCACAGTAAACAGAATACCACTAGCACTGTAAACAGAATACCACTAGCACAGTAACAATACCACTAGCACTGTAACAGAATACCACTAGCACAGTAACAGAATACCACTAGCACTGTAAACAATACCACTAGCACTGTAACAGAATACCACTAGCACAGTAAACAGAATACCACTAGCACAGTAAACAGAATACCACTAGCACTGTAAACAGAATACCACTAGCACAGTAAACAGAATACCACTAGCACTGTAACAGAATACCACTAGCACAGTAAACAGAATACCACTAGCACAGTAAACAGAATACCACTAGCACTGTAAACAGAATACCACTAGCACAGTAAACAGAATACCACTAGCACTGTAAACAATACCACTAGCACTGTAAACAATACCACTAGCACTGTAAACAGAATACCACTAGCACAGTAAACAGAATACCACTAGCACAGTAAACAGAATACCACTAGCACAGTAAACAGAATACCACTAGCACTGTAAACAGAATACCACTAGCACAGTAAACAGAATACCACTAGCACAGTAAACAGAATACCACTAGCACTGTAAACAGAATACCACTAGCACAGTAAACAGAATACCACTAGCACTGTAAACAATACCACTAGCACTGTAAACAATACCACTAGCACTGTAAACAGAATACCACTAGCACAGTAAACAGAATACCACTAGCACAGTAAACAGAATACCACTAGCACAGTAAACAGAATACCACTAGCACTGTAAACAGAATACCACTAGCACAGTAAACAGAATACCACTAGCACAGTAAACAGAATACCACTAGCACAGTAAACAGAATACCACTAGCACAGTAACAGAATACCACTAGCACAGTAAACAGAATACCACTAGCACAGTAAACAGAATACCACTAGCACTGTAAACAGAATACCACTAGCACAGTAACAGAATACCACTAGCACAGTAAACAGAATACCACTAGCACAGTAACAGAATACCACTAGCACAGTAAACAGAATACCACTAGCACAGTAAACAGAATACCACTAGCACAGTAAACAATACCACTAGCACAGTAAACAGAATACCACTAGCACAGTAAACAGAATACCACTAGCACAGTAACAGAATACCACTAGCACAGTAAACAGAATACCACTAGCACAGTAAACAGAATACCACTAGCACTGTAAACAGAATACCACTAGCACAGTAAACAGAATACCACTAGCACAGTAAACAGAATACCACTAGCACTGTAAACAGAATACCACTAGCACAGTAAACAGAATACCACTAGCACAGTAAACAGAATACCACTAGCACAGTAAACAGAATACCACTAGCACAGTAAACAGAATACCACTAGCACAGTAAACAGAATACCACTAGCACAGTAAACAGAATACCACTAGCACAGTAAACAGAATACCACTAGCTCTCTAAACAGGTTAATACTGGAGTAAAATTTCTGTAGAATATGTCAATTTGGTTTGCACTATAGATTTCTTGATTGACAGCATAGATAGATTGATATTAATAAAAGAAAAAGATGGACTTTGATTTTTGGGGTTCATTCAGTTTTGAAAATACAGTTAAATCTATCAAAATAAAATCAATAAAATATCCCCCCCCCCCTCATTTTCAATAAGAGTTTTAAAAGATGGATAGTATGGCAATGAATTCAATTACATTGTACATCTCCTGATAGAATCTCTTTCTTGTTCAGTTAATTCTCTCTCCCTTTCAATCTATCCCAGCCTACTTCCAACTCAAATTTGAGCAATGTCAAGAGCACAAAATATTTCTGATCAGTTTAATCAAGCACAAAAGACAAATTTACATGTGGTCTGTAATTTTTCAGTAGAACTATAGTATATGTATCACAGGATTGCATTTGAAATGTAGATCAATATGTAGGAAAGTATACACAGTAGGTGGAGGACAATATCAGTTTTCCATATTTCCATATTGGCACATAATGACAAGTTTATCTATTCTCAGTGGTAGTACAATGATAACAAGAACAAAGAATTATAAAGCCCAATCTAAAAAAAAATAACTAATTACAGGTGATAGGTTTGATGATCATCATCATGGCTTTTTCTAAATTCATATTGCAATTCAATTTAAATTTCCAAATGTGTTTGAAAAATTTATTGTTAAATTGCTGCAATAACACCAACAAAAAGTTTTATCATTCCGGGGATTGCACTCAAAATTAACAGATCCATTCCAAATTAAAGTGACTTTTCAAATTTGAAGATATTTTCCAAGATCTGCTAAATTCTAGTTGTGTCTTGTTAACTCCCACCCCCACCCCCACCACCACTCCATCCCACCCACCCACCCACCCACCCCTGTTTCAGACTGGATACGTAGTAACAGTTTGGAACATTGCTACCGCATGAATTCGTAGTTAATGTTAGAAGGGGAAAAAAGCAGTTTTCGGCAGATCTCAGGCGGCAGGCAAAAACCTCACCAAACTTCAGTGATGGAGATATTGCAAACGCCGTCTATGGACGATCGAAGAAGAATTTGTGGTGTTATTTTTCATGGAATCCCCGGATCGATAAAAAACGTGAACAGCTCAGAAACAGTCATAAAAGCCACAATAAGTGTTGCAGCTAGTTCAAAAATTGTCAACATGCGTTGTTACGACGAATGCATATATCAACACCCGGGATCTACACACGCTCGCACGACTGAAAACAGAAACGAAAGATCGGAAAAATGCGACACTCTCTTTGAAATCACACAATATATTATTACGTTTAGAGTTGGTGCAAGCCAAGATGGTAAAATATTACATTACTATTACAGTATTGTATATCATCCTCCGCCCTCCATATAGTGATGTGTTCATACTTATCAACAATATATTTCCAACACCGTGTTATCGATAAGCATTGATTCCAAATGAACGGAATATGTTGGCAGTCGTTCAATGGTCATGTTACGAAGAAACTGATAGTAATGAAATAGATGATGAATTTCATTTATTATTTTCATGTTATGTGCATAGATCTGATAGAACTATTTTATTTGAGTTGCAATTTGAATAATTGTATTTTCTCTATTGCAGAGAAAGAAAAAAATATGAAAACTAATATTGGAAAAAAATTGAATTGAATGCCTCGATCTTGTATTTATTCGCTACTACTAAAGCGTTTTACAGTCTAAGCAGCGATAAGCAGTGATGAAACCATTCCGCTCAGTTTGTCTCACATGCATAGAAAAATATCTCTACAATCTCACCTTTGTTGTTCTTGTTGGATTGGGTTCAAGGCCACACTGCTAAAAGACCGACAAAATCTTGCAAAAACACCACAAAACATTGCCATACTCTCCCCAAAGCGTTGACAGTCGGTCGTCTGCTCCTGTCACATGTACCGCCACGCGAATGAATGAAGTCGTAGTCATGCTTTCATATAAGTGTAAATTTGCATATCGATAGCCTCGCTGACCAATAAAAAAACACTTAATACGTCGTTGGTGAGAGCGACAAATAGTTGTCTAGATTTACTTTCATGATATTGTGCTCTGTTCCCTGACTTAGTTATCCTGCGTCGAGATATATATCAAGTATAAATATTTTTTTCCTCAAGTTAAAACACAGGGTCCTCAGGCTCATTTAGTTCTGTTTACAAATATAAACAAAACAAAATAAACATACAAGTAAACAAACAAACAAAAACAAATAAACAAGTAAACAAACAAACAAACAAACAAACAAACAAACAAACAAACAGACAAACAAACAAACAAACAAACAAAATAAACTGACAAATGAGTAGATACATACATGAGTAAACGACAACAAACCAACGAACAACCAAACACTGCCCCCCGAAATGGTCACATATGGAAATAACAGTCTCTTATTGTTTACTTGTATGTTTATTTTGTTTTGTTTATATTTGTAAACAGAACTAAACGAGCCTGAGCACCCTGTGGTTAAAACTTCTAATATACATTTTGAGTGTGTTTATAATTTAGGGAGCCTTCAGTAATTACGAGGGGGAGGGGAATTTGGGGAAGGGTCATGTTTTAGAAACCCGTCCAGGGGGAGGGTTACATTTTACGTTGACTCATTTTATGACCTGCCTGGACTGTACGTGCCCGGTGTACGTGTTACCATACGATGAGAAGACAACATTCTTGTAAAATGCACTCTGCACTATTTCAAACAAAGTCTACAATTCTGAGAGAAACAACACACATCCCTTCAAGCTAAGGCTCATATTTAGCTAAACTGCATGTAGTTACAATTTACTGTTTTCCACATACCAAACAAGTCTGAATGACATCTTGTGTAGCTTGGCTGTTTGGGAATATGTCGTGTGACTGAGGACAAGCTGCACATTTCTCATTGTTGTAAAATGCATATACATTGCCATACAAGCGCAAAATGTGCATATTAGCCATATGCGATTTCCATGCAAAGATTGACCTGTATCACATACATGCTGAAACCAGTCACTGGCTGCAAAATCTTATCTCATGCAAGAATGTCCACCGTCTACAGTCAATTCTAAACATAGCTAATTTGATGTAAATATTCTACACTAGTCAATTTTAAACATAGCTAATATGATGTAAATATTCGACACTAGTCAATTTTAAACATAGCTAATTTGATGTAAATATTCTACACTAGTCGATTCTAAACATAGCTAATTTGATGTAAATATTCTACACTACAGTCAATTCAAAACATAGCTAATTTGATGTAAATATTCTACACTACAGTCAATTCTAAACATAGCTAATATGATGTAAATATTCTACACTACAGTTAATTCTAAACATGGCTAATTTGATGCAAATATTCTACACTAGTCAATTCTAAACATAGCTAATTTGATGTAAATATTCTACACTAGTCGATTCTAAACATAGCTAATTTGATGTAAATATTCTACACTACAGTCAATTCAAAACATAGCTAATTTGATGTAAATATTCTACACTACAGTCAATTCTAAACATAGCTAATATGATGTAAATATTCTACACTACAGTTAATTCTAAACATGGCTAATTTGATGCAAATATTCTACACTAGTCAATTCTAAACATAGCTAATTTGATGTAAATATTCTACACAACAGTCAATTCTAAACATAGCTAATTTGATGTAAATATTCTACACTAGTCAATTCTAAACATAGCTAATTTGATATAAATATTCTACACTACTCAATTCTAAACATAGCTAATTTGATGTAAATATTCTACACTAGTCAATTCTAAACATAGCTAATTTTATGTAAATATTCTACACTAGTCAATTCTAAACATAGCTAATTTGATATAAATATTCTACACTACAGTCAATTCTAAACATAGCTAATTTGATGTAAATATTCTACACTACAGTCAATTCTAAACATAGCTAATTTGATGTAAATATTCTACACTAGTCAATTCTAAACATAGCTAATTTGATGTAAATATTCTACACTAGTCAATTCTAAACATAGATAATTTTATATAAATATTCTATACTACAGTCAATTCTAAACATAGCTATTTTGATGTAAATATTCTACACTAGTCAATTCTAAACATAGCTAATTTGATGTAAATATTCTACACTAGTGAATTCAAAACATAGCTATTTTGATGTAAATATTCTACACTACAGTCAATTCTAAACATAGCTAATTTGATGTAAATATTCTACACTACAGTCAATTCTAAACATAGCTAATTTAATGTAAATATTCTACACTACAGTTAATTCTGAACATAGCTAATTTGATGTAAATATTCTACACTAGTCAATTGAAAACATAGCTAATTTGATGTAAATATTCTACACTAGTCAATTCTAAACATAGCTATTTTGATGTAAATATTCTACACTACAGTCAATTCTAAACATAGCTAATTTGATGTAAATATTCTACACTAGTCAATTCTAAACATAGCTAATTTGATGTAAATATTCTACACTACTCAATTCTAAACATAGCTAATTTGATGTAAATATTCTACACTAGTCAATTCTAAACATAGCTAATCTGATGTAAATATTCTACACTAGTCAATTCTAAACATAGCTAATTTGATGTAAATATTCTGCACTAGTCAATTCTAAACATAGCTAATTTAATGTAAATATTCTACACTACAGTCAATTCTATACATAGCTAATTTGATGTAAATATTCTACACTAGTCAATTCTAAACATAGCTAATTTGATGTAAATATTCTACACTAGTCAATTCTAAACATAGATAATTTTATATAAATATTCTATACTACAGTCAATTCTAAACATAGCTATTTTGATGTAAATATTCTACACTAGTCAATTCTAAACATAGCTAATTTGATGTAAATATTCTACACTAGTGAATTCAAAACATAGCTATTTTGATGTAAATATTCTACACTACAGTCAATTCTAAACATAGCTAATTTGATGTAAATATTCTACACTACAGTCAATTCTAAACATAGCTAATTTAATGTAAATATTCTACACTACAGTTAATTCTGAACATAGCTAATTTGATGTAAATATTCTACACTAGTCAATTGAAAACATAGCTAATTTGATGTAAATATTCTACACTAGTCAATTCTAAACATAGCTATTTTGATGTAAATATTCTACACTACAGTCAATTCTAAACATAGCTAATTTGATGTAAATATTCTACACTAGTCAATTCTAAACATAGCTAATTTGATGTAAATATTCTACACTACTCAATTCTAAACATAGCTAATTTGATGTAAATATTCTACACTAGTCAATTCTAAACATAGCTAATCTGATGTAAATATTCTACACTAGTCAATTCTAAACATAGCTAATTTGATGTAAATATTCTGCACTAGTCAATTCTAAACATAGCTAATTTAATGTAAATATTCTACACTACAGTCAATTCTATACATAGCTAATTTGATGTAAATATTCTACACTAGTTAATTCTAAACATAGCTAATTTGATGTAAATATTCTACACTAGTCAATTCTAAACATAGCTAATTTGATGTAAATATTCTACACTAGTCAATTCTAAACATAGCTAATTTGATATAAATATTGTACACTACAGTCAATTCTAAAATAGCTAATTTCAATTTGATGTAAATATTCTACACTAGTCAATTCTAAACATAGCTATTTTGATGTAAATATTCTACACTAGTCAATTCTAAACATAGCTAATTTGATGTAAATATTCTACACTAGTCAATTCAAAACATAGCTAATTTGATGCAATTATTCTACACTAGTCAATTCTAAACATAGCTAATTTGATGTAAATATTCTACACTAGTCAATTCTAAACATAGCTATTATGATGTAAATATTCTACACTAGTCAATTCTAAACATAGCTAAATTGATGTAAATATGCTACACCACAGTCAATTCTAAACATAGCTAATTTGATGTAAATATTCTACACTACAGTTAATTCAAAACATAGCTAATTTGATGCAATTATTCTACACTACAGTTAATACTGAACATAGCTAATATGATGTAAATATTCTACACTAGTCAATTCTAAACATAGCTATTCTGATGTAAATATTCTACACTAGTCAATTCTAAACATAGCTAATTTGATGTAAATATTCTACACCACAGTCAATTCTAAACATAGCTAATTTGATGTAAATATTCTACACTACAGTTAATTCAAAACATAGCTAATTTGATGTAAATATTCTACACTACAGTTAATTCTAAACATAGCTAATATGATGTAATATTCTACACTAGTCAATTCTAAACATAGCTATTCTGATGTAAATATTCTACACTAGTCAATTCTAAACATGGCTAATTTGATGCAAATATTCTACACTACTCAATTCTAAACATAGCTAATTTGATGTAAATATTCTACACTACAGTCAATTCTAAACATAGCTAATTTGATGTAAATATTCTACACTAGTCAATTCTAAACATAGCTAATTTGATGTAAATATTCTACACTACAGTCAATTCTAAACATAGCTAATTTGATGTAAATATTCTACACTCGTCAATTTTAAACATAGCTAATATGATGTAAATATTCTACACAAGTCAATTCTAAACATAGCTATTTTGATGTAAATATTCTACACTACAGTCAATTCTAAACATAGCTAATTTGATGCAAATATTCTACACTAGTCAATTCTAAACATAGCTAATTTGATGTAAATATTCTACACTAGTGAATTCAAAACATAGCTAATTTGATGTAAATATTCTACACTAGTGAATTCAAAACATAGCTAATTTGATGTAAATATTCTACACTAGTGAATTCAAAACATAGCTAATTTGATGTAAATATTCTACACTACAGTCAATTCTAAACATAGCTAATTTGATGTAAATATTCTACACTAGTGAATTCAAAACATAGCTAATTTGATGCAAATATTCTAC
The DNA here is from genome assembly GCF_964340395.1 of Glandiceps talaboti. Lineage (NCBI taxonomy): Eukaryota > Metazoa > Hemichordata > Enteropneusta > Spengelidae > Glandiceps > Glandiceps talaboti. The sequence goes on from NC_135570.1 coordinate 17,760,998, forward strand.
ACTAGTCAGTTCTAAACATAGCTAATTTGATGTAAATATTCTACACTACAGTCAATTCTAAACATAGCTAATTTGATGTAAATATTCTACACTAAGGTCAATTCTAAACATAGCTAATTTGATGTAAATATTCTACACTAGTCAATTCTAAACATAGCTATTTTGATGTAAATATTCTACACTACAGTCAATTCTAAACATAGCTAATTTGATGTAAATATTCTACACTACAGTCAATTCTAAACATAGCTAATTTGATGTAAATATTCTACACTAGTCATTTCTAAACATAGCTAATTTGATGTAAATATTCTACAATAGTGAATTCAAAACATAGCTAATTTGATGCAAATATTCTACACTAGTCAGTTCTAAACATAGCTAATTTGATGTAAATATTCTACACTACAGTCAATTCTAAACATAGCTAATTTGATGTAAATATTCTACACTAAGGTCAATTCTAAACATAGCTAATTTGATGTAAATATTCTACACTAGTCAATTCTAAACATAGCTATTTTGATGTAAATATTCTACACTACAGTCAATTCTAAACATAGCTAATTTGATGTAAATATTCTACACTACAGTCAATTCTAAATATAGCTAATTTGATGTAAATATTCTACACTAGTCATTTCTAAACATAGCTAATTTGATGTAAATATTCTACACTAGTCAATTCTAAACATAGCTAATTTGATGTAAATATTCTACACTAGTCAATTCTAAACATAGCTAATTTGATGTAAATATTCTACACTAGTCAATTCTAAACATAGCTAATGTGATGTAAATATTCTACACTACTCAATTCTAAACATAGCTAATTTGATGTAAATATTCTACACTACAGTCAATTCTAAACATAGCTAATTTGATGTAAATATTCTACATTTTTAGATGAAATATTTTACACTACAGTTAATTCTAAACATAGCTAATTTGATGTAAATATTCTACACTAGTCAATTCTAAACATGGCTAATTTGATGTAAATATTCTACACTAGTCAATTCTAAACATAGCTAATCTGATGTAAATATTCTACACTAGTCAATTCTAAACATAGCTATTTTGATGTAAATATTCTACACTAGTCAATTCTAAACATAGCTAAATTGATGTAAATATTCTACACTACAGTCAATTCTAAACATAGCTAATTTGATGTAAATATTCTACACTAGTGAATTCTAAACATACCTAATTTGATGTAAATATTCTACACTACAGTCAATTCTAAACATAGCTATTTTGATGTAAATATTCTACACTACAGTCAATTCTAAACATAGCTAATTTGATGTAAATATTCTACACTACAGTCAATTCTAAAAATAGCTAATTTGATGTAAATATTCTACACTGGTCAATTCTAAACATAGCTAATTTGATGTAAATATTCTACACTACAGTTAATTCTAAAAATAGCTAATTTGATGTAAATATTCTACACTAGTCAATTCTAAACATAGCTAATTTGATGCAAATATTCTACACTAGTCAGTTCTAAACATAGCTAATTTGATGTAAATATTCTACACTACAGTCAATTCTAAACATAGCTAATTTGATGTAAATATTCTACACTAGTCAATTCTAAACATAGCTAATTTGATGTAAATATTCTACACTACAGTTAATTCTAAACATAGCTAATTTGATGTAAATATTCTACACTAGTCAATTCTAAACATAGCTAATTTGATATAAATATTCTACACTACTCAATTCTAAACATAGCTATTTTGATGTAAATATTCTACACTAGTCAATTCTAAACATAGCTAATTTTATGTAAATATTCTACACTAGTCAATTCTAAACATAGCTAATTTGATATAAATATTCTACACTACAGTCAATTCTAAACATAGCTAATTTGATGTAAATATTCTACACTACAGTTAATTCTAAACATAGCTAATTTGATGTAAATATTCTACACTAGTCAATTCTAAACATAGCTAATTTGATGTAAATATTCTACACTAGTCAATTCTAAACATAGATAATTTTATATAAATATTCTATACTACAGTCAATTCTAAACATAGCTAATTTGATGTAAATATTCTACACTAGTCAATTCTAAACATAGCTAATTTTATGTAAATATTCTATACTAGTCAATTCTAAACATAGCTAATTTGATATAAATATTCTACACTACAGTCAATTCTAAACATAGCTAATTTGATGTAAATATTCTACCCTACAATTAATTCTAAACATAGCTAATTTGATGTAAATATTCTACACTAGTCAATTCTAAACATAGCTAATTTGATGTAAATATTCTACACTAGTCAATTCTAAACATAGCTAATTTGATGTAAATATTCTACACTAGTCAATTCTAAACATAGATAATTTTATATAAATATTCTATACTACAGTCAATTCTAAACATAGCTAATTTGATGTAAATATTCTACACTAGTCAATTCTAAACATAGCTAATTTGATGTAAATATTCTACACTAGTGAATTCAAAACATAGCTATTTTGATGTAAATATTCTACACTACAGTCAATTCTAAACATAGCTAATTTGATGTAAATATTCTACACTACAGTCAATTCTAAACATAGCTAATTTAATGTAAATATTCTACACTACAGTTAATTCTGAACATAGCTAATTTGATGTAAATATTCTACACTAGTGAATTGAAAACATAGCTAATTTGATGTAAATATTCTACACTAGTCAATTCTAAACATAGCTATTTTGATGTAAATATTCTACACTAGTCAATTCTAAACATAGCTAATTTGATGTAAATATTCTACACTAGTGAATTCAAAACATAGCTAATTTGATGTAAATATTCTACACTACAGTCAATTCTAAACATAGCTAATTTGATGTAAATATTCTACACTAGTGAATTCAAAACATAGCTAATTTGATGCAAATATTCTACACTAGTCAGTTCTAAACATAGCTAATTTGATGTAAATATTCTACACTACAGTCAATTCTAAACATAGCTAATTTGATGTAAATATTCTACACTAAGGTCAATTCTAAACATAGCTAATCTGATGTAAATATTCTACACTAGTCAATTCTAAACATAGCTAATTTGATGTAAATATTCTGCACTAGTCAATTCTAAACATAGCTAATTTAATGTAAATATTCTACACTACAGTCAATTCTATACATAGCTAATTTGATGTAAATATTCTACACTAGTCAATTCTAAACATAGCTAATTTGATGTAAATATTCTACACTAGTCAATTCTAAACATAGATAATTTTATATAAATATTCTATACTACAGTCAATTCTAAACATAGCTATTTTGATGTAAATATTCTACACTAGTCAATTCTAAACATAGCTAATTTGATGTAAATATTCTACACTAGTGAATTCAAAACATAGCTATTTTGATGTAAATATTCTACACTACAGTCAATTCTAAACATAGCTAATTTGATGTAAATATTCTACACTACAGTCAATTCTAAACATAGCTAATTTAATGTAAATATTCTACACTACAGTTAATTCTGAACATAGCTAATTTGATGTAAATATTCTACACTAGTCAATTGAAAACATAGCTAATTTGATGTAAATATTCTACACTAGTCAATTCTAAACATAGCTATTTTGATGTAAATATTCTACACTACAGTCAATTCTAAACATAGCTAATTTGATGTAAATATTCTACACTAGTCAATTCTAAACATAGCTAATTTGATGTAAATATTCTACACTACTCAATTCTAAACATAGCTAATTTGATGTAAATATTCTACACTAGTCAATTCTAAACATAGCTAATCTGATGTAAATATTCTACACTAGTCAATTCTAAACATAGCTAATTTGATGTAAATATTCTGCACTAGTCAATTCTAAACATAGCTAATTTAATGTAAATATTCTACACTACAGTCAATTCTATACATAGCTAATTTGATGTAAATATTCTACACTAGTTAATTCTAAACATAGCTAATTTGATGTAAATATTCTACACTAGTCAATTCTAAACATAGCTAATTTGATGTAAATATTCTACACTAGTCAATTCTAAACATAGCTAATTTGATATAAATATTGTACACTACAGTCAATTCTAAAATAGCTAATTTCAATTTGATGTAAATATTCTACACTAGTCAATTCTAAACATAGCTATTTTGATGTAAATATTCTACACTAGTCAATTCTAAACATAGCTAATTTGATGTAAATATTCTACACTAGTCAATTCAAAACATAGCTAATTTGATGCAATTATTCTACACTAGTCAATTCTAAACATAGCTAATTTGATGTAAATATTCTACACTAGTCAATTCTAAACATAGCTATTATGATGTAAATATTCTACACTAGTCAATTCTAAACATAGCTAAATTGATGTAAATATGCTACACCACAGTCAATTCTAAACATAGCTAATTTGATGTAAATATTCTACACTACAGTTAATTCAAAACATAGCTAATTTGATGCAATTATTCTACACTACAGTTAATACTGAACATAGCTAATATGATGTAAATATTCTACACTAGTCAATTCTAAACATAGCTATTCTGATGTAAATATTCTACACTAGTCAATTCTAAACATAGCTAATTTGATGTAAATATTCTACACCACAGTCAATTCTAAACATAGCTAATTTGATGTAAATATTCTACACTACAGTTAATTCAAAACATAGCTAATTTGATGTAAATATTCTACACTACAGTTAATTCTAAACATAGCTAATATGATGTAATATTCTACACTAGTCAATTCTAAACATAGCTATTCTGATGTAAATATTCTACACTAGTCAATTCTAAACATGGCTAATTTGATGCAAATATTCTACACTACTCAATTCTAAACATAGCTAATTTGATGTAAATATTCTACACTACAGTCAATTCTAAACATAGCTAATTTGATGTAAATATTCTACACTAGTCAATTCTAAACTTAGCTAATTTGATGTAAATATTCTACACTACAGTCAATTCTAAACATAGCTAATTTGATGTAAATATTCTACACTCGTCAATTTTAAACATAGCTAATATGATGTAAATATTCTACACAAGTCAATTCTAAACATAGCTATTTTGATGTAAATATTCTACACTACAGTCAATTCTAAACATAGCTAATTTGATGCAAATATTCTACACTAGTCAATTCTAAACATAGCTAATTTGATGTAAATATTCTACACTAGTGAATTCAAAACATAGCTAATTTGATGTAAATATTCTACACTAGTGAATTCAAAACATAGCTAATTTGATGTAAATATTCTACACTAGTGAATTCAAAACATAGCTAATTTGATGTAAATATTCTACACTACAGTCAATTCTAAACATAGCTAATTTGATGTAAATATTCTACACTAGTGAATTCAAAACATAGCTAATTTGATGCAAATATTCTACACTAGTCAGTTCTAAACATAGCTAATTTGATGTAAATATTCTACACTACAGTCAATTCTAAACATAGCTAATTTGATGTAAATATTCTACACTAAGGTCAATTCTAAACATAGCTAATTTGATGTAAATATTCTACACTAGTCAATTCTAAACATAGCTATTTTGATGTAAATATTCTACACTACAGTCAATTCTAAACATAGCTAATTTGATGTAAATATTCTACACTACAGTCAATTCTAAACATAGCTAATTTGATGTAAATATTCTACACTAGTCATTTCTAAACATAGCTAATTTGATGTAAATATTCTACAATAGTGAATTCAAAACATAGCTAATTTGATGCAAATATTCTACACTAGTCAGTTCTAAACATAGCTAATTTGATGTAAATATTCTACACTACAGTCAATTCTAAACATAGCTAATTTGATGTAAATATTCTACACTAAGGTCAATTCTAAACATAGCTAATTTGATGTAAATATTCTACACTAGTCAATTCTAAACATAGCTATTTTGATGTAAATATTCTACACTACAGTCAATTCTAAACATAGCTAATTTGATGTAAATATTCTACACTACAGTCAATTCTAAATACAGCTAATTTGATGTAAATATTCTACACTAGTCATTTCTAAACATAGCTAATTTGATGTAAATATTCTACACTAGTCAATTCTAAACATAGCTAATTTGATGTAAATATTCTACACTAGTCAATTCTAAACATAGCTAATTTGATGTAAATATTCTACACTAGTCAATTCTAAACATAGCTAATGTGATGTAAATATTCTACACTACTCAATTCTAAACATAGCTAATTTGATGTAAATATTCTACACTACAGTCAATTCTAAACATAGCTAATTTGATGTAAATATTCTACATTTTTAGATGAAATATTTTACACTACAGTTAATTCTAAACATAGCTAATTTGATGTAAATATTCTACACTAGTCAATTCTAAACATGGCTAATTTGATGTAAATATTCTACACTAGTCAATTCTAAACATAGCTAATCTGATGTAAATATTCTACACTAGTCAATTCTAAACATAGCTATTTTGATGTAAATATTCTACACTAGTCAATTCTAAACATAGCTAAATTGATGTAAATATTCTACACTACAGTCAATTCTAAACATAGCTAATTTGATGTAAATATTCTACACTAGTGAATTCTAAACATACCTAATTTGATGTAAATATTCTACACTACAGTCAATTCTAAACATAGCTATTTTGATGTAAATATTCTACACTACAGTCAATTCTAAACATAGCTAATTTGATGTAAATATTCTACACTACAGTCAATTCTAAAAATAGCTAATTTGATGTAAATATTCTACACTGGTCAATTCTAAACATAGCTAATTTGATGTAAATATTCTACACTACAGTTAATTCTAAAAATAGCTAATTTGATGTAAATATTCTACACTAGTCAATTCTAAACATAGCTAATTTGATGCAAATATTCTACACTAGTCAGTTCTAAACATAGCTAATTTGATGTAAATATTCTACACTACAGTCAATTCTAAACATAGCTAATTTGATGTAAATATTCTACACTAGTCAATTCTAAACATAGCTAATTTGATGTAAATATTCTACACTACAGTTAATTCTAAACATAGCTAATTTGATGTAAATATTCTACACTAGTCAATTCTAAACATAGCTAATTTGATATAAATATTCTACACTACTCAATTCTAAACATAGCTATTTTGATGTAAATATTCTACACTAGTCAATTCTAAACATAGCTAATTTTATGTAAATATTCTACACTAGTCAATTCTAAACATAGCTAATTTGATATAAATATTCTACACTACAGTCAATTCTAAACATAGCTAATTTGATGTAAATATTCTACACTACAGTTAATTCTAAACATAGCTAATTTGATGTAAATATTCTACACTAGTCAATTCTAAACATAGCTAATTTGATGTAAATATTCTACACTAGTCAATTCTAAACATAGATAATTTTATATAAATATTCTATACTACAGTCAATTCTAAACATAGCTAATTTGATGTAAATATTCTACACTAGTCAATTCTAAACATAGCTAATTTTATGTAAATATTCTATACTAGTCAATTCTAAACATAGCTAATTTGATATAAATATTCTACACTACAGTCAATTCTAAACATAGCTAATTTGATGTAAATATTCTACCCTACAATTAATTCTAAACATAGCTAATTTGATGTAAATATTCTACACTAGTCAATTCTAAACATAGCTAATTTGATGTAAATATTCTACACTAGTCAATTCTAAACATAGCTAATTTGATGTAAATATTCTACACTAGTCAATTCTAAACATAGATAATTTTATATAAATATTCTATACTACAGTCAATTCTAAACATAGCTAATTTGATGTAAATATTCTACACTAGTCAATTCTAAACATAGCTAATTTGATGTAAATATTCTACACTAGTGAATTCAAAACATAGCTATTTTGATGTAAATATTCTACACTACAGTCAATTCTAAACATAGCTAATTTGATGTAAATATTCTACACTACAGTCAATTCTAAACATAGCTAATTTAATGTAAATATTCTACACTACAGTTAATTCTGAACATAGCTAATTTGATGTAAATATTCTACACTAGTGAATTGAAAACATAGCTAATTTGATGTAAATATTCTACACTAGTCAATTCTAAACATAGCTATTTTGATGTAAATATTCTACACTAGTCAATTCTAAACATAGCTAATTTGATGTAAATATTCTACACTAGTGAATTCAAAACATAGCTAATTTGATGTAAATATTCTACACTACAGTCAATTCTAAACATAGCTAATTTGATGTAAATATTCTACACTAGTGAATTCAAAACATAGCTAATTTGATGCAAATATTCTACACTAGTCAGTTCTAAACATAGCTAATTTGATGTAAATATTCTACACTACAGTCAATTCTAAACATAGCTAATTTGATGTAAATATTCTACACTAAGGTCAATTCTAAACATAGCTAATTTGATGTAAATATTCTACACTAGTCAATTCTAAACATAGCTATTTTGATGTAAATATTCTACACTAGTCAATTCTAAACATAGCTATTCTGATGTAAATATTCTACACTAGTCAATTCTAAACATAGCTAATTTGATGTAAATATTCTACACCACAGTCAATTCTAAACATAGCTAATTTGATGTAAATATTCTACACTACAGTTAATTCAAAACATAGCTAATTTGATGTAAATATTCTACACTACAGTTAATTCTAAACATAGCTAATATGATGTAATATTCTACACTAGTCAATTCTAAACATAGCTATTCTGATGTAAATATTCTACACTAGTCAATTCTAAACATAGCTAATTTGATGTAAATATTCTACACTAGTCATTTCTAAACATAGCTAATTTGATGTAAATATTCTACACTAGTGAATTCAAAACATAGCTAATTTGATGCAAATATTCTACACTAGTCAGTTCTAAACATAGCCAATTTGATGTAAATATTCTACACTACAGTCAATTCTAAACATAGCTAATTTGATGTAAATATTCTACACTAAGGTCAATTCTAAACATAGCTAATTTGATGTAAATATTCTACACTAGTCAATTCTAAACATAGCTATTTTGATGTAAATATTCTACACTACAGTCAATTCTAAACATAGCTAATTTGATGTAAATATTCTACACTACAGTCAATTCTAAATATAGCTAATTTGATGTAAATATTCTACACTAGTCATTTCTAAACATAGCTAATTTGATGTAAATATTCTACACTAGTCAATTCTAAACATAGCTAATTTGATGTAAATATTCTACACTAGTCAATTCTAAACATAGCTAATTTGATGTAAATATTCTACACTAGTCAATTCTAAACATAGCTAATGTGATGTAAATATTCTACACTACTCAATTCTAAACATAGCTAATTTGATGTAAATATTATACACTACAGTCAATTCTAAACATAGCTAATTTGATGTAAATATTCTACATTTTTAGATGAAATATTTTACACTACAGTTAATTCTAAACATAGCTAATTTGATGTAAATATTCTACACTAGTCAATTCTAAACATGGCTAATTTGATGTAAATATTCTACACTAGTCAATTCTAAACATAGCTAATCTGATGTAAATATTCTACACTAGTCAATTCTAAACATAGCTATTTTGATGTAAATATTCTACACTAGTCAATTCTAAACATAGCTAAATTGATGTAAATATTCTACACTACAGTCAATTCTAAACATAGCTAATTTGATGTAAATATTCTACACTAGTGAATTCTAAACATACCTAATTTGATGTAAATATTCTACACTACAGTCAATTCTAAACATAGCTATTTTGATGTAAATATTCTACACTACAGTCAATTCTAAACATAGCTAATTTGATGTAAATATTCTACACTACAGTCAATTCTAAAAATAGCTAATTTGATGTAAATATTCTACACTGGTCAATTCTAAACATAGCTAATTTGATGTAAATATTCTACACTACAGTTAATTCTAAAAATAGCTAATTTGATGTAAATATTCTACACTAGTCAATTCTAAACATAGCTAATTTGATGCAAATATTCTACACTAGTCAGTTCTAAACATAGCTAATTTGATGTAAATATTCTACACTACAGTCAATTCTAAACATAGCTAATTTGATGTAAATATTCTACACTAGTCAATTCTAAACATAGCTAATTTGATGTAAATATTCTACACTACAGTTAATTCTAAACATAGCTAATTTGATGTAAATATTCTACACTAGTCAATTCTAAACATAGCTAATTTGATATAAATATTCTACACTACTCAATTCTAAACATAGCTAATTTGATGTAAATATTCTACACTAGTCAATTCTAAACATAGCTAATTTTATGTAAATATTCTACACTAGTCAATTCTAAACATAGCTAATTTGATATAAATATTCTACACTACAGTCAATTCTAAACATAGCTAATTTGATGTAAATATTCTACACTACAGTTAATTCAAAACATAGCTAATTTGATGTAAATATTCTACACTAGTCAATTCTAAACATAGCTAATTTGATGTAAATATTCTACACTAGTCAATTCTAAACATAGATAATTTTATATAAATATTCTATACTACAGTCAATTCTAAACATAGCTAATTTGATGTAAATATTCTACACTAGTCAATTCTAAACATAGCTAATTTTATGTAAATATTCTACACTAGTCAATTCTAAACATAGCTAATTTGATATAAATATTCTACACTACAGTCAATTCTAAACATAGCTAATTTGATGTAAATATTCTACACTACAATTAATTCTAAACATAGCTAATTTGATGTAAATATTCTACACTAGTCAATTCTAAACATAGCTAATTTGATGTAAATATTCTACACTAGTCAATTCTAAACATAGCTAATTTGATGTAAATATTCTACACTAGTCAATTCTAAACATAGATAATTTTATATAAATATTCTATACTACAGTCAATTCTAAACATAGCTAATTTGATGTAAATATTCTAAACTAGTCAATTCTAAACATAGCTAATTTGATGTAAATATTCTACACTAGTGAATTCAAAACATAGCTATTTTGATGTAAATATTCTACACTACAGTCAATTCTAAACATAGCTAATTTGATGTAAATATTCTACACTACAGTCAATTCTAAACATAGCTAATTTAATGTAAATATTCTACACTACAGTTAATTCTGAACATAGCTAATTTGATGTAAATATTCTACACTAGTGAATTGAAAACATAGCTAATTTGATGTAAATATTCTACACTAGTCAATTCTAAACATAGCTATTTTGATGTAAATATTCTACACTAGTCAATTCTAAACATAGCTAATTTGATGTAAATATTCTACACTAGTCAATTCTAAACATAGCTAATCTGATGTAAATATTCTACACTAGTCAATTCTAAACATAGCTAATTTGATGTAAATATTCTGCACTAGTCAATTCTAAACATAGCTAATTTAATGTAAATATTCTACACTACAGTCAATTCTATACATAGCTAATTTGATGTAAATATTCTACACTAGTTAATTCTAAACATAGCTAATTTGATGTAAATATTCTACACTAGTCAATTCTAATCATAGCTAATTTGATGTAAATATTCTACACTAGTCAATTCTAAACATAGCTAATTTGATATCAATATTGTACACTACAGTCAATTCTAAAAATAGCTAATTTCAATTTGATGTAAATATTCTACACTAGTCAATTCTAAACATAGCTATTTTGATGTAAATATTCTACACTAGTCAATTCTAAACATGGCTAATTTGATGTAAATATTCTACACTACTCAATTCTAAACATAGCTAATTTGATGCAAATATTCTACACTACAGTCAATTCTAAACATAGCTAATTTGATGTAAATATTCTACACTAGTCAATTCTAAACATAGCTAATTTGATGTAAATATTCTACACTACAGTCAATTCTAAACATAGCTAATTTGATGTAAATATTCTACACTAGTGAATTCAAAACATAGCTAAATTGATGTAAATATTCTACACTACAGTCAATTCTAAACATAGCTAATTTGATGTAAATATTCTACACTAGTGAATTCAAAACATAGCTAATTTGATGCAAATATTCTACACTACAGTCAATTCTAAACATAGCTATTTTGATGTAAATATTCTACACTACAGTCAATTCTAAACATAGCTAATTTGATGTAAATATTCTACACTACAGTCAATTCTAAAAATAGCTAATTTGATGTAAATATTCTACACTGGTCAATTCTAAACATAGCTAATTTGATGTAAATATTCTACACTACAGTCAATTCTAAAAATAGCTAATTTGATGTAAATACTCTACACTAGTCAATTCTAAACATAGCTATTTTGATGTAAATATTCTACACTACAGTCAATTCTAAACATAGCTAAATTTGATGTAAATATTCTACACTACAGTCAATTCTAAACATAGCTAATTTGATGTAAATATTCTACACTAGTCAATTCTAAACATGGCTAATTTGATGTAAATATTCTACACTAGTCAATTCTAAACATAGCTAATCTGATGTAAATATTCTACACTAGTCAATTCTAAACATAGCTATTTTGATGTAAATATTCTACACTAGTCAATTCTAAACATAGCTAATTTGATGTAAATATTCTACACTAAAGTCAATTCTAAACATAGCTATTTTGATGTAAATATTCTACACTACAGTCAATTCTAAACATAGCTAATTTGATGTAAATATTCTACACTACAGTCAATTCTAAAAATAGCTAATTTGATGTAAATATTCTACACTACAGTCAATTCTAAACATAGCTAATTTGATGTAAATATTCTACACTAGTCAATTCTAAACATAGCTAATTTGATGTAAATATTCTACACCACAGTCAATTCTAAACATAGCTAATTTGATGTAAATATTCTACACTAGTCAATTCTAAACATAGCTAATTTGATGTAAATATTCTACACTACAGTCAATTCTAAACATAGCTAATTTGATGTAAATATTCTACACTACAGTCAATTCTAAAAATAGCTAATTTGATGTAAATATTCTACACTACAGTCAATTCTAAACATAGCTAATTTGATGTAAATATTCTACACTAGTCAATTCTAAACATAGCTAATTTGATGTAAATATTCTACACCACAGTCAATTCTAAACATAGCTAATTTGATGTAAATATTCTACACTACAGTCAATTCTAAAAATAGCTAATTTGATGTAAATATTCTACACTAGTCAATTCTAAACATAGCTAATTTGATGTAAATATTCTACACTAGTCAATTCTAAACATAGCTAATTTGATGTAAATATTCTACACTACAGTTAATTCTAAACATAGCTAATTTGATGTAAATATTCTACACTACAGTCAATTCTAAAAATAGCTAATTTGATGTAAATATTCTACACTACAGTCAATTCTAAACATAGCTAATTTGATGCAAATATTCTACACTAGTCAATTCTAAACATAGCTAATTTGAGGTAAATATTCTACACTAGTGAATTCTAAACATAGCTAATTTGATGTAAATATTCTACACTACAGTCAATTCTAAACATAGCTAATTTGATGCAAATATTCTACACTAGTCAATTCTAAACATAGCTATTTTGATGTAAATATTCTACACTACAGTCAATTCTAAACATAGCTAATTTGATGTAAATATTCTACACTAGTGAATTCTAAACATAGCTATTTTGATGTAAATATTCTACACTACAGTCAATTCTAAACATAGCTAATTTGATGTAAATATTCTACACTACAGTCAATTCTAAACATAGCTAATTTGATATAAATATTCTACACTAGTCAATTCTAAACATAGCTAATTTGATGTAAATATTCTACACTACAGTCAATTCTAAACATAGCTAATTTGATATAAATATTCTACACTAGTCAATTCTAAACATAGCTAATTTGATGTAAATATTCTACACTAGTCAATTCTAAACATAGCTAATTTGATGTAAATATTCTACACTAGTCAATTCTAAACAGCTAATATGATGTAAATATTCTACACTAGTCAATTCTAAACATAGCTAATTTGATGTAAATATTCTACATGTCAATTCTAAACATAGCTAATTTGATGTCAATATTCTACACTAGTCAATTCTAAACATAGCTAATATGATGCAAATATTCTACACTAGTCAATTCTAAACATAGCTAATATGATGTAAATATTCTACACTAGTCAATTCTAAACATAGCTAATTTGATGTAAATATTCTACACTAGTCAATTCTAAACATAGCTAATTTGATGTAAATATTCTACACTAGTCAATTCTAAACATAGCTAATTTGATGTAAATATTCTACACTAGTCAATTCTAAACATAGCTAATTTGATGTAAATATTCTACACTAGTCAATTCAAAGCATAGCTAATATGAAAGTGGGGATAACATTGTCTTCTAATTTCATAGAATAGATGACAATTATTTGTAAAACTCAGATAATTTAAATCTCAGCCATATCTAAATATTACATAAAATCCAAACAGTGGCATGACAATTTTTTTAAACCTTGAACTGACTAAAACAAATTTCAGTACTGTAATATTATGAATTCAAAAGTAACAGAGAAAGAATCTAGGCAACATTGGGACACATCGATTATCATCCATCAAAGACACATTACCTTCACTTAGTTGAATGAATTGTATAAGAAAATTACCCCTACAGAAAAAGAAACATTGGAGACTCTTGCCTAAGAATCATGTCGATCATTATTTATGACCTGGGGGAGGGGGTTGGAGGAATGTAGGGGGGTGTCATTCAAAAACTGAGGAGTGAAAGGGGGGAGGGCTACTCAAAATTTGACATGTTAACAAAGCACCAGAAAGCAGTCTTTTAGTCCTTGGATTTCAAAAATCTCCCGGAATGGGAGGGGGAAAACCCCTCCCGTACCCACCCCCACCTGGCTCCATCAAACTTTGATTCAACTAAGGGACCGGTCAGTTTCTCCAGCCTGGGGGAGGCCGGTGGATTCTTAAATCGGACCGACAAAAAGTCACTGACCCCCCCTATCTGTAAAACCCAAAACAGGCTGACCCCCCCCCCCTATCACTTAATTCTAAAACATGATGACCCCCCCCCCCATATATGATATTCGCATGAGTGACATGTATTTTTTGATCGTGACTCAGTGTGGACTGATTGACTGTCTTGCATCTACTTTATAAGATCCCGGGTTAGCACTATCATTATTATAATTATTGACTACACAGGGTAAATATATTTGAAAAGGAGTTTAATAGCATCTTAACAGTGAAAGGTAGGGGGAAAGCTTGAGAAGGGAATATGTACAGCTGTCATGGGGGGTCCTAGGGGTATTTAACTCTGAAAAGTCAATTTTGAGACAATTCAGACATTTTTAGATAATCATTTCCAAGCTTTACAAGACGGCACCAACATGTAAAAAGCAACTACATAAGGTTGAAATATTTTTGAAATATAGTTTGATAGGATCTTGACAGTAAGAGGTGGGGGGAGATCTTGAGACTGGGATGTGTACACCTCATGGGGGCGGGGGGGTCCCCCTCTAGAAGCCCTGGAGGATTTTTACTCTTATAGCCAATATTTACGCTATTTATACCCTTTCAAGCAATAACTTAATCCATGCTTTACAAGACAGCAAGTATCAGAAACTATTCTTTATAACTTACACTAAGGGTTGAAATATGTTCTTAAAAAGTTAAATGGCATCATTATATACATGTAGTAAAGGTCAGCACATCTAATGGTAGTATCATTGGGAGGGGAGATTTGGAGATTAAAGCGATTTTAGACTATCTTGGCAAACATTTCACATCTTGAAAAGACAATATCATCTCAAATAAGAATAGGGTGAAAATATTTAAGAAAAGTTTAATACCATTATGACAGTAAAAAGGTTGTTGGTGCATCTGATTGTTGGTTGAATGCATGAGTGACCTCTGGGGGTGAGGGAGTACTTGGGATTTTCCCCCTGGCAGATCTGGAGTTTTTTGCTTGAGATACTAAGGCAATGTTTAGGTTATTCATAACCTTTGAGGTAATATTTCCAAGCTTCGAAAAGCTAACGTAAATGTACGTTTTAAATGAGTTTCCTATATCACATAAAATGGACATGTAACATTAGTATAGGGGCATTAATATATGTATAATAAAGTCACCGGTATGTTAGAGAACTTTAGGTGGTCATACCTAGTGTATAATAGAAACTGGAATCTGATGAGACGTGGTGATTTGTAGTGTCAATAACATGACGAGTAGAACAATTTAGATTAACTTCATTTATAAACTATCTATGAAAATTGCCATTACAAAACCTTCAAGTTCACTTTTGCCCAAACTGCAATATAAGTGAAGCATTGATTGTGAAACAGCCAAGCATTTACATGACATGTTCTGTAACTAGTGTGGTAGCTAGGTAATACATGTATATGTACATGTATAGTTATGTTTGAACTAATAAGTAATATTAAAGAATTCATGTAAGAAACAGGGACAAGAACAAATATTGACATTTACCACATTTCAGACAAGGCTATATGCCATTATAGAAAGGATTTTTTTCTTCCATCACAATTTTGAAAACAGCATGGCCCCCCCTACTGCCAATTTCAAAAACAGGGTGACCCCCCCCCCCCTACGAATCCACCGGACCCCCCCAGGCCGAAGAAACTGACCGGTCCCTAATACCACCTAATTTCAAATTTTACTAGCTACTTTGGGAATAAATTTAATTCATTGTTACCCCCTCCTCTTGAAATATGCTACAGCCATTATGTTATAAGGAAATTCAAATTCAAAATAAAAAGTTTGATATTTTATGTATGTATGTATGTATGTATGTATGTATGTATGTATGTATGTATGTATGTATGTTCATACGTGCATACGTATGCATATATTATATATACATGTGTGAGCGTGTGTGCATGTGGTGTTTCAATGGAACACTCAACCTCAGTGTGTATAATGTTTGTAGCTATTAACAGTTAATAAGTTATGATTGTAAAATGGTGAGGGGGTTTATGAAAAACTTTGTGTTATGAAAAAAAAATTTGTGTCAAGGACCCCCGTTACAAAAATATTTCAAGCCAAGTACGGGGGTCACTCAAATTTTGTGGATTTTCAAAGCAATACCTCCGACCGACCCCCCCCCCCCCGGTCATAAATTATTGACAGGTTCCTTAGGTGATGCCGGTATTGGAATACAGTTAGTCCATCAAACATTACATGCTTCATTCTGCAAAAAGTTATTTGGTAACACTGTAGCTGGTATTTTATGAGAAAGTCACCCAGTGTCGGACTCAAATAAGTCACCCCGTCAATAAAGACAGAACTATGTGGATACTAACGAACTTTATTAGTGAACACGCTAAGAGCGGAAGTACAAGGGAACAAACAGAGAACAAACTATCATATAAACGAAAGGATCCACACGAAGTAAGTGAACAGTGTGATGGCGTGGTTCCTTCTTCTCCGTCTCTCTTGTTGTCCTTGTTGTAAAGTTTACTTCTAACAATACTAGATTCTATTTCAATATTTGGTGCCCTCATTAGCACAAGTTGTATAAACATTGACTATCATAAGTAGGTGATATCAATAAAAGTATTAAAACATGGAAATGCGGGCGGCGCTTGGCTCGCACCCTTACAGGCATTATTATGGCCTCAGTGTCACACATGAAGCCTTGAAGGATATTGACAGTGTCGTGAAGTATATAACAATGTGGTACTATGGGCGGCGCTTGGCTCGCACCCTTTAAAGGCTTTATTATAGCCTCAATGTAACACAGTATTAGTCCATGATCCAATCTCCAGATTCTTGCCATGCTGGTAGTTTACGGCTTCTAGTAGATTTCCTTGTTATGTTTGCTTCAGTCTTGTGTTCTAGCTTGTTATCGTTTTTAGGTTTAATGCTGGTAATTGATTCTGTAGGATCTGGTGGTGTGATTATTGCTTCTGGAGGTTGACTATCCAAGGTTGTTGTTCCGTTGAAGTCAGTGGCCATTTCTTTTTCTTGTTGGTGTATAGGGATTGTGTTTGATATGTCATTGGTATTGGTGTTAAGTGGTACTTCATCCATGTTCATTGCGGTAATAGGTTTGTCCTGGTCTGGTTCAACGGTGTACTCTAGGCCTCTAACCGGTCCTTGGTCTGCAGCGTGCAGTGTGGTTTGTTTTACCTTGAAGCAGTCTGTGAGCTTTACTTCATAAGTTTTGGTACGGAACTGTGATTTGATAAATTTTCTGATGTTGCATTTGTCATTATTTATGCCTGTGACTAGGTACTTATCACGGCTTCTTGTCTTGTCTTTGTCCTTGTACAGGAACACTAGGTCTCCCATGGAAATGTTGTGACATGGTAGTGATGTTTTTCCATGGGCTTTTGCTTTAGCGCTTGGGAAATGGTCTTGGTTGCGTTTGAAGTGTTGGTGTAGGATTAGTTGTCTGTCACCAACTGCTAGTTGTTCACCGGTTACTTGGTCTCGTTGCGTCCATACTTCGCATGCTGACAGTCCTCCACGTCTGATTCGAGAGTTCATATTTGCTGTTGCGAGTGCTAGAGTGACAGGCGTTAATATACTGCATTCTGGGTTAATGTTGAGGCATTCCAAACCAAGTTCCTTTACGGCATTCTCTGCTACTGGGTTTTTGTTGACGTTCTTGACATTGCCAATAGTTAGCTTGATACCAAGAGCCTTTATGGTTGGGTCGTTTGTGAGGGCTGTTAGACCTGGACCACCATCTATACGGATTGATAGTTCTTCATCCCCAAGGGGTCGTACCTCGGCACACAGGGTCAGTATTGCATCACGTATATGGTGATGTTGTTCACTTTCAATGAGTGCGGTGAGTGTAAACGAAGAGACAGTTTCCCTAAGGATAAAGACGTATTGTCGGTACCGACGCATGATGTCTGCTGCAAATGTCCTGCTGATATGTTCTGGGGGTGGCGATGTTGATTGTGGAATGAGATGAGTAGGTATGGATTTCAGGGCTAGGCAATGGTGGCACGAGGAGCAGGTTCTGTTGAGTGCTTTGTCCATGTCTAGGGCATAGAAGTATCTACTGAGGAGGCGTTTCATCTGGTGATGTGATGGATGATTGAAACGTAGGTGTGTTGCTGTCAATAGGCCGTCAAGTATGCCTCGTGGTACAACGATACGTTCGCGTGTTGGCTGGAAAGGTTGACTGTCCTTGACTACCAGGAGTCCATCGTTGGCAACTGTGAGGTCCCGTAGGTATCTTTTGATGTCTGGTATTTTGGTCTGTTTTTTCGTTGGACGTGTTCCTTGAGTTAGATGTGCATGAGTTTGGCATAGATCTGCGCATTCCAGTTGTGTAGCTAGCCAGGCTGCACGATTTGTGAATGGCATTTTGGTGTGTCCATCGATGACATCGGGGACTGTTATGTGGTATACTACTGATTCCTCCAGGTTTTCTACGAATTTACAAATTTGGCATGTTTGGTCTGAGCATTCTGCCGGGTGGCAACTTGCATAGTCAGATGGTAAATTGGCAACACCTGCGATGTGTTGGATGTTAATCTTGTAGCGGCTTACCATCGATAGGAATGTTGTTACCCTCGAGCTGGCCGAAAATTCCCCTCTGTTTAATTTCTGGCATGCTTGTACACATGGT
The DNA here is from genome assembly GCF_964340395.1 of Glandiceps talaboti. Lineage (NCBI taxonomy): Eukaryota > Metazoa > Hemichordata > Enteropneusta > Spengelidae > Glandiceps > Glandiceps talaboti. The sequence goes on from NC_135570.1 coordinate 17,780,726, forward strand.
CTACTGTCAGTCAGGAGTTGTGTATCATGTTTTGATTGAATAATGTATGGGGCGAAGTGCATGATGGCTGAGGCAATGCAGAGCGCCTCAATTTCACAGGGTAACCAGGTCACCTGATGTTTTCTGAGCTTGGCACTAAAGAAGCCCGATAGGAGTAGTGAGCCTTTCCTGCGAGTGTACAGCGTGGCCGCGATGCCCCTTTTCTTGACTGATCCATCAGTTACTATCCATAGCTGGTCTTGGGGGTGAGGCATAGTTATAGTTTTATTATCCTTGAGGGCAAGCTGTGCGCATTTGAATGCTTGGAGTAATTCGTCTGACCAAGTTAGTTTGTCCCGTGACTGTTTCCCTGCAGCTGCTTGATCCAGTGGGTCAAGCAGGTCTGCATATCCCTTGAGTACTCTACTAAGGACTTTGTAGGAGCCAATGAAGGAGCGTAGGCTCTGTACCATTTGTGGTGGGTCGACTGATGCTAGTGCGGAGATCCTATGTGGGCTGGCTTGTATTGTTCCTCCTGACCAGATCCATCCAAGTATGGTAGCTGACTTTGGGCAGATGGTTGTTGTTTTTTTGCGGACAGGCATATGTTGTTTGAATGTAGTGCTGTTAGTGTGCGTTTCCAGTTGATCAGTGTTTCTTCTGGAGTATTACCACCGATATACAGATCATCCGCTATTTTGGTAACGAACTCCTCCTGAATCAGGTCTCCCAGCACTCTGCACATAAGCTCCTCTCGGCACGTTTCAGATCCTGGTATTCCGGCAGATCGGGTGTATACTCTCACGCCCTTGAAGGGGGTAGCTACTCCACAGTATTTCATGGATTTTTTTGATAGTGGTATCTGATAGTATGCCTGGTTCAAGTCTGTTGCGATGACATAATTCCAAGTTGCTATGTCACGTAATACTTTGTCGACATTTGTCATTAGTGATGGCTGAGGTTTGCTATACTGACCGACTTTTCCGAACTATGTTACTAGTCTATGGCCCCCATTTGTTTTCTTTACGAGAAATGATAGATTAAGGTATTCGACCGTGGTGTTGACATCTTCGGGTTTCGCGAAGACTCCCATGGCTTCGAGTTCATCAAATTTGTTCTGTAAGATGATGAGGCTGTCCCTGTTGTAGTGTGACGTGTAGTGGGGTGATACCATCTGCTTGGTGTGCTACCTGTGAGGCTGGTGTTACTGGCAAACCGATTGACCTTGCGTATGAGGCCCTGATTAAGTTTGAGGTTGCCACAGTGTCCAGTATAATTTTGACACTATGGCTATCGTAGTAGGTGTAGAGGAATGGTGATTGTATGATGTTTACCCGTAGTATTGTTGGGTGATCTAGGAGGCCACTAGGTTGGTTAGTGGCCTCTTCCGGTTGTGTATGGTAGTCGTCCTCATGGATGAATTGTTCGGGGTCGTTTTCATCATCTTGTTGGACAAGGCGAGTGTGACCAATGGCTTGTTTGTCTTCATCCGGCAGGAATCGGCAATCGATAAGGGAGTGTGTAGAGTAGCCTCCACGGCCGGCAGCGCGGCATAGGGTACATGATCTGGTAAACTTTTTCCGTCTTTGGAATGCACGAGGTTGTGGGGTGTACTGTGATCGGGAACTTGCATTGAAAGCACCTGTTCGCATTATTCTATTATCTTCGATGTTACGTAGTTCATCCTGCAACGATGGTAGCGCCTGTGAGATTTCAGGTTTCAATGACGCTAACGATTTGTTTCGTAAGTCAGAGCCATACTTCATTTTGACTAGTTGAGGCAGTCCCGGGTTAATGAGCTGCAGCCATAAAAATACTATAGTATTTTCAAGTGTTGGGGTCATGTCTTCATCTGTTGTTAATTTCTCTCCTTGGTGTGTAATTCCACCGTCCTTAGTCATGAGGTTGTCATCAAAGAATGCTTGTAGGCGTTGATAAAGTGTTTCTGGTTTTTCAGCTGGTTGGAGGGCGATTTTCCCTAGATCCAGAAAGTGGGCCCCCGTTGATTGGAAGCCAAAGTGCTGGCGTATCTTTTGCCAGATGTCATTCAAGGATGTTGATTGTTTGATAATAGAGCTTCTAGATATTACACTGCAATAGTTTGCTATAAAACAAAGCATTAGATCCAGCTGTATATTTTTTTGCGTGGCTGTTTTTCGTTTGGCGGCTGGGACGGCTTCGGTGTCATCTGTGAGGCCCCTATTTACATTTGAATGGCTTTTCTTCTGCCACTCGAATCCGTCCGTCAGAAATGCCGGGAAGTTGTCATCGAGTGACAGCAGGTACATTAAATTCTGTCTCCAATTTTCGAACGATGTGATAGTCTCGTTTTCCGTTAGTTGCCATTGTTTGGGTGCCCTGAGCGACAAATAAGTCGCCCAGTGTCGGACTCAAATAAGTCACTCAGTGACGTTGGACTCAAATAAGTCGCCCAGTGTCGGACACAAATAAGTCACCCAGTGTCGGACTCAAATAAGTCACTCATCAGTGTCGAACTCAAATAAGTCACTCAGTGACGTCGGACTCAAATCAAGTCGCTCAGTGACGTCGGACTCAAATAAGTCACTCAGTGACGTCGGACTCAAATAAGTCGCCCAGTGTCGGACTCAAATAAGTCACTCAGTGACGTCGGACTCAAATAAGTCGCCCAGTGTCGGACTCAAATAAGTCACCCAGTGTCGGACTCAAATAAGTCACTCAGGGTCGGGCACAAATAAGTCACCCAGTGTCGGACTCAAATTAGTCACTCAGGGTCGGGCACAAATAAGTCACTTAGTGATGTCAGACTCAAATAAGTCACCCAGTGTCAGACTAAACAGTCAAATGATGTTGTTACGTTTTCTCCTTCATTCAAAGTGTATATTTTGAAGAGACACAGATATGACGACTACTGTTTAATGATTATTTTTACGCTTTTTAATGAAAATAATATAGACCGGAATCGACTGTGTGTTCGAGCCTATATACCGCAACTCCAAATATTGATTAAAGTAAAATATTATAAATTGGGTGTTTTTGTTTATTTCCCTCACAAAAGACACAACGTTTCGGAGCCTCATTTCAAATGATATGCTGTTTCGGCAGTCTGTTGTAATGTCCCGCAAACTCGACAATGCACTGTACCGCAGCATGCAAAATATATATCTCACCCACCACAAGAAGGCAGCAGGTGGTATCAAGCTTCGAGAGAAAATTCATGGGTTACATGTTCGATTTGAAGCGTCCTGATTGGTTTATTCGATGCCCCGTCCTCCCCCTCTGTATTACCAGAGACGAACAATACGTACCTGGTATTACTAGTTTAAGCAAGGAATGCGTTTGAGCTAGAGCATGGCCGGCCTGGCAAGCAGCAACCAGAAAGTGTACAAGTACATACATACATATTATAATATCAACTTTTAATCATCCCATTTCTGACCTTTCCCAAAATAACAAATATGTGTAGACATGTATAATGAGTTTATTAAAATATACTATAAATAAATTTAAAGTAAGTAAGTATGTAAATGTGACTCATAGCTAACTTGGGCCTTTATTACCTGTATATCATCATTTTCGGATTTCATCAGAATTGCTGCCCCATGCCCCGGGTCGGACTCAAATTAAGTCGCTCAGTGTTGGACTCAAATAAGTCGCTCAGTGTTGGACTCAAATAAGTCACTCGGTGACGTCGGACTCAAATAAGTCACTCAGTGACGTCAGACTCAAATAAGTCACTCAGTGTCGAACTCAAATAAGTCACTCAGTGACGTCAGACTCAAATAAGTCACCCAGTGTCGAACTCAAATAAGTCACTCAGTGACATCGGACTCAAATAAGTCACTGTCGGACTCAAATAAGTCGCTCAGTGTTGAACTCAAATAAGTCGCTCAGTGTCAGACTCAAATAAGTCGCTCAGTGTCGGACTCAAATAAGTCGCTCAGTGTCGGACTCAAATAAGTCGCTCAGTGTCGGACTCATTTGACTGATTAAACAAATACTCGTAAGTTTGCCCAAAATAGAAAGCGTCCGTGAATGTGGGCGATGTAGTATCACGCATACGACGAAAAAGAACACCAAAGTGTCGTGTCCTATCCATTCTTTTTTTTTTTAGCAAATGAGCAAATTGAGCACTCCACAGCTCAGCGTCCCGTATTTATATTCCAGTGCAATTCGATCGAGTTAAATATATGTATTTCTCTGTGTATTATAATTAGATATTAATTATCGATTCAAGATACTGAAATAATTATAAACAAGAACTTGACAGAACTTGTTGATGTTGTCTTTATTCATGTTATTCAATACTGTTTTGACACCAGAATTGTTGCCTCATGCCCTTGGTCAGATACAAACTATTGACACATGCAAATCAGCCTACAATTAAAGCATCTCATTGCAAAATAAAGACAGCCCTAACAACTACAACTTACTACTACATATCAAAAGGCAAACATGAAGCAAAGGATGTACTTAGTCCATACATATTTAGACTGCGAAGAGAAAATATTCATAAAAAATTCTTCTCAAAATTCCCTGAAAGAAAGACGGTCGGAGTAAGAAACACTGCCCAATAACTATTCACACTGCACTAAATATAACTTAGCTTGACATGTTTTAGATTCAAATTATGCAGTAATTTTCAGGTGTATTAAATAATGTTTTCCACGATTAGAGAAAAATGACAGATGGTCAAATCTCTACTCCCGGTTGCCAACAATCCTATGGAAGTGCTTGCAATATCCACAACAAAGTTTCAAACACAAGCCCCATGTTCCTATTGGACTTGCCAGGAGTGCAATTTGAGAAAAAATTGCGAATAACAATGTTTGAACAGTCAACAAGCTGCCTGAAGATATGACGACCAATAGCTCTATGAGATGACAGAATCGAATCCCATGATGCAAATGTGGCATACTCTATAGTATTTGCATGTGTGCTTGTAGTATTCTCTGCAGCTTTACAGGTGAATTATACAAACATCAGTAACAGGGGGAGGGGAGAGGAGGAGAGGGGGGGGGAGGAATCTAGTCAAACTTGGATAGATTTCTATACCTTATACAAGGGGAGCCCTGGGAGTAACAAAGGGGGGGGGGGGAATCTGGTCAGACTTCGATAGATTTCTATACCTTATACAAGGGGAGCCCTGGGAGTAACAAAGGGGGGGGATCTGGTCAGACTTCGATAGATTTCTATACCTTATACAAGGGAGGCCATGGGATTTACAAAGGGGGGGGGGGATCTGGACAGACTTGGATAGATTTCTATACCTTATACAAGGAGAGCCATGGGAGTTACAAAGGGGGAAATCTGGACAGACTTGGATAGATTTCTATACCTTATACAAGGGGAGCCCTGGGAGTAACAAAGGGGGGGGGGATCTGGTCAGACTTCGATAGATTTCTATACCTTATACAAGGGAGGCCATGGGATTTACAAAGGGGGGGGATCTGGACAGACTTGGATAGATTTCTATACCTTATACAAGGAGAGCCATGGGAGTTACAAAGGGGGGAATCTGGACAGACTTGGATAGATTTCTATACCTTATACAAGGGAAGCCATGGGAGTTACAAAGGGGGGGGAAAATCTGGACAGACTTGGATAGATTTCTATACCTTATACAAGGGAAGCCATGGGATTTACAAAGGGGGGGGAATCTGGACAGACTTGGATAGATTTCTACCTTATACAAGGGAAGCCAAGGGATTTACAAAGGGGGAATCTGGACAGACTTGAATAGATTTCTATACCTTATACAAGGGAAGCCCTGGGAGTTACAAAGGGGGGAATCTGGACAGACTTGGATAGATTTCTATACTTTACATAAGGGAAGCCCTGGGAGTTACAAAGAGGGGAATCTGGTCAGACTTGGATAGATTTCTATACCCTATACAAGGGAAGCCCTGGGAGTTACAAAGGGGGGAATCTGGTCAGACTTGGATAGATTTCTATACCTTATACAAGGGAAGCCATGGGATTCACAAAGGGGGGGGGGGTCTGGACAGACTTCGATAGATTTCTATACCTTATACAAGGGAAGCCATGGGATTTACAAAGGGGGTGGGAATCTGGACAGACTTCGATAGATTTCTATACCTTATACAAGGGAAGCCATGGGATTTACAAAGGGGGGGGGGAATCTGGACAGACTTCGATAGATTTCTATACCTTATACAAGGGAAGCCATGGGATTTACAAAGGGGGGGGAATCTGGACAGACTTCGATAGATTTCTATACCTTATACAAGGGAAGCCATGGGATTTACAAAGGGGGGGGGATCTGGACAGACTTCGATAGATTTCTATACCTTATACAAGGGAAGCCATGGGATTTTCAAAGGGGGGGGGGAAATCTGGACAGACTTGGATAGATTCCTACCTTATACAAGGGAAGCCATGGGAGTTACAAAGGGGGAATCTGGACAGACTTGGATAGATTTCTATACCTTATACAAGGGAAGCCATGGGAGTTACAAAGGGGGAATCTGGACAGACTTGAATAGATTTCTATACCATATAAAAGGGAAGTGCTGGGAGTTACAAAGGGGGGAATCTGGACAGACTTGGATAGATTTCTACCTTATACAAGGGAAGCCAAGAGAGTTACAAAGGGGGAATCTGGACAGACTTGAATAGATTTCTATACCTTATACAAGGGAAGCCCTGGGAGTTACAAAGGGGGGAATCTGGACAGACTTGGATAGATTTCTATACTTTACATAAGGGAAGCCCTGGGAGTTACAAAGAGGGGAATCTGGTCAGACTTGGATAGATTTCTATACCCTATACAAGGGAAGCCCTGGGAGTTACAAAGGGGGGAATCTGGTCAGACTTGGATAGATTTCTATACCTTATACAAGGGAAGCCATGGGATTCACAAAGGGGGGGGGGATCTGGACAGACTTCGATAGATTTCTATACCTTATACAAGGGAAGCCATGGGATTTACAAAGGGGGTGGGAATCTGGACAGACTTCGATAGATTTCTATACCTTATACAAGGGAAGCCATGGGATTTACAAAGGGGGGGGGAATCTGGACAGACTTCGATAGATTTCTATACCTTATACAAGGGAAGCCATGGGATTTACAAAGGGGGGGGGGGAATCTGGACAGACTTCGATAGATTTCTATACCTTATACAAGGGAAGCCATGGGATTTACAAAGGGGGGGGATCTGGACAGACTTCGATAGATTTCTATACCTTATACAAGGGAAGCCATGGGATTTTCAAAGGGGGGGGGGAAATCTGGACAGACTTGGATAGATTCCTACCTTATACAAGGGAAGCCATGGGAGTTACAAAGGGGGAATCTGGACAGACTTGGATAGATTTCTATACCTTATACAAGGGAAGCCATGGGAGTTACAAAGGGGGGGGGGAATCTGGACAGACTTGGATAGATTTCTACCTTATACAAGGGAAGCCATGGGAGTTACAAAGGGGGAATCTGGACAGACTTGAATAGATTTCTATACCATATAAAAGGGAAGTGCTGGGAGTTACAAAGGGGGGAATCTGGACAGACTTGGATAGATTTCTATACCTTATACAAGGGAAGCCATGGGAGTTACAAAGGGGGGGATCTGGACAGACTTGGATAGATTTCTACCTTATACAAGGGAAGCCCTGGGAGTTACAAAGGGGGAATCTGGACAGACTTGAATAGATTTCTATACCTTATACAAGGGAAGCCCTGGGAGTTACAAAGGGGGGGGGAATCTGGACAGACTTGGATAGATTTCTATACCTTATATAAGGGAAGCCCTGGGAGTTACAAAGAGGGGAATCTGGTCAGACTTGGATAGATTTCTATACCTTACATAAGGGAAGCCCTGGGAGTTACAAAGAGGGGAATCTGGTCAGACTTGAATAGATTTCTATACCTTATACAAGGGAAGCCCTGGGAGTTACAAAGGGGGGAATCTGGACAGACTTGGATAGATTTCTACCTTATACAAGGGAAGCCCTGGGAGTTACAAAGAGGGGAATCTGGTCAGACTTGGATAGATTTCTATACCTTACATAAGGGAAGCCCTGGGAGTTACAAAGAGGGGAATCTGGTCAGACTTGGATAGATTTCTATACCTTACATAAGGGAAGCCCTGGGAGTTACAAAGAGGGGAATCTGGTCAGACTTGGATAGATTTCTATACCCTATACAAGGGAAGCCCTGGGAGTTACAAAGGGGGGAATCTGGTCAGACTTGGATAGATTTCTATACCTTACATAAGGGAAGCCCTGGGAGTTACAAAGAGGGGAATCTGGTCAGACTTGGATAGATTTCTATACCTTACATAAGGGAAGCCCTGGGAGTTACAAAGAGGGGAATCTGGTCAGACTTGGATAGATTTCTATACCCTATACAAGGGAAGCCCTGGGAGTTACAAAGGGGGGAATCTGGTCAGACTTGGATAGATTTCTATACCTTATACAAGGGAAGCCATGGGATTTACAAAGGGGGGGGGATCTGGACAGACTTCGATAGATTTCTATACCTTATACAAGGAGAGCCATGGGAGTTACAAAAGGGGGGGGGGGAATCTGGACAGACTTCGATAGATTTCTATACCTTATACAAGGGAAGCCATGGGATTTACAAAGGGGGTGGGAATCTGGACAGACTTGGATAGATTCCTACCTTATACAAGGGAAGCCATGGGATTTACAAAGGGGGAATCTGGACAGACTTGGATAGATTTCTATACCTTATACAAGGGAAGCCATGGGATTTACAAAGGGGGTGGGAATCGGGACAGACTTCGATAGATTTCTATACCTTATACAAGGGAAGCCATGGGATTTACAAAGGGGGGGGGAATCTGGACAGACTTGGATAGATTCCTACCTTATACAAGGGAAGCCATGCGAGTTACAAAGGGGGAATCTGGACAGACTTGGATAGATTTCTATACCTTATACAAGGGAAGCCATGGGAGTTACAAAAGGGGGGGGGGAAATCTGGACAGACTTGGATAGATTTCTATACCTTATACAAGGGAAGCCATGGGAGTTACAAAGGGGGTGGGAATCTGGACAGACTTGAATAGATTTCTACCTTATACAAGGGAAGCCATGGGAGTTACAAAAGGGGGGGGGAAATCTGGACAGACTTGGATAGATTTCTATACCTTATACAAGGGAAGCCATGGGAGTTACAAAGGGGGTGGGAATCTGGACAGACTTGAATAGATTTCTACCTTATACAAGGGAAGCCATGGGAGTTACAAAGGGGGAATCTGGACAGACTTGAATAGATTTCTATACCATATAAAAGGGAAGTGCTGGGAGTTACAAAGGGGGGAATCTGGACAGACTTTGATAGATTTCTATACCTTATACAAGGGAAGCCATGGGAGTTACAAAGGGGGGAATCTGGACAGACTTGGATAGATTTCTATACCATATAAAAGGGAAGTGCTGGGAGTTACAAAGGGGGGAATCTGGACAGACTTGGATAGATTTCTATACCTTATACAAGGGAAGCCATGGGAGTTACAAAGGGGGGAATCTGGACAGACTTGGATAGATTTCTATACCTTATACAAGGGAAGCCATGGGAGTTACAAAGGGGGAATCTGGACAGACTTGGATAGATTTCTATACCTTATACAAGGGAAGCCATGGGAGTTACAAAGGGGGAATCTGGACAGACTTGGATAGATTTCTATACCTTATACAAGGGAAGCCATGGGAGTTACAAAGGGGGGGGGGGGAATCTGGACAGACTTGGATAGATTTCTATACCTTATATAAGGGAAGCCCTGGGAGTTACAAAGAGGGGAATCTGGTCAGACTTGGATAGATTTCTATACCTTACATAAGGGAAGCCCTGGGAGTTACAAAGAGGGGAATCTGGTCAGACTTGAATAGATTTCTATACCTTATACAAGGGAAGCCCTGGGAGTTACAAAGGGGGGAATCTGGACAGACTTGGATAGATTTCTACCTTATACAAGGGAAGCCCTGGGAGTTACAAAGAGGGGAATCTGGTCAGACTTGGATAGATTTCTATACCTTACATAAGGGAAGCCCTGGGAGTTACAAAGAGGGGAATCTGGTCAGACTTGGATAGATTTCTATACCTTACATAAGGGAAGCCCTGGGAGTTACAAAGAGGGGAATCTGGTCAGACTTGGATAGATTTCTATACCCTATACAAGGGAAGCCCTGGGAGTTACAAAGGGGGGAATCTGGTCAGACTTGGATAGATTTCTATACCTTACATAAGGGAAGCCCTGGGAGTTACAAAGAGGGGAATCTGGTCAGACTTGGATAGATTTCTATACCTTACATAAGGGAAGCCCTGGGAGTTACAAAGAGGGGAATCTGGTCAGACTTGGATAGATTTCTATACCCTATACAAGGGAAGCCCTGGGAGTTACAAAGGGGGGAATCTGGTCAGACTTGGATAGATTTCTATACCTTATACAAGGGAAGCCATGGGATTTACAAAGGGGGGGGGATCTGGACAGACTTCGATAGATTTCTATACCTTATACAAGGAGAGCCATGGGAGTTACAAAAGGGGGGGGGGAATCTGGACAGACTTCGATAGATTTCTATACCTTATACAAGGGAAGCCATGGGATTTACAAAGGGGGTGGGAATCTGGACAGACTTGGATAGATTCCTACCTTATACAAGGGAAGCCATGGGATTTACAAAGGGGGAATCTGGACAGACTTGGATAGATTTCTATACCTTATACAAGGGAAGCCATGGGATTTACAAAGGGGGTGGGAATCGGGACAGACTTCGATAGATTTCTATACCTTATACAAGGGAAGCCATGGGATTTACAAAGGGGGGGGGGGAATCTGGACAGACTTGGATAGATTCCTACCTTATACAAGGGAAGCCATGCGAGTTACAAAGGGGGAATCTGGACAGACTTGGATAGATTTCTATACCTTATACAAGGGAAGCCATGGGAGTTACAAAAGGGGGGGGGGGAAATCTGGACAGACTTGGATAGATTTCTATACCTTATACAAGGGAAGCCATGGGAGTTACAAAGGGGGTGGGAATCTGGACAGACTTGAATAGATTTCTACCTTATACAAGGGAAGCCATGGGAGTTACAAAAGGGGGGGGGAAATCTGGACAGACTTGGATAGATTTCTATACCTTATACAAGGGAAGCCATGGGAGTTACAAAGGGGGTGGGAATCTGGACAGACTTGAATAGATTTCTACCTTATACAAGGGAAGCCATGGGAGTTACAAAGGGGGAATCTGGACAGACTTGAATAGATTTCTATACCATATAAAAGGGAAGTGCTGGGAGTTACAAAGGGGGGAATCTGGACAGACTTTGATAGATTTCTATACCTTATACAAGGGAAGCCATGGGAGTTACAAAGGGGGGAATCTGGACAGACTTGGATAGATTTCTATACCATATAAAAGGGAAGTGCTGGGAGTTACAAAGGGGGGAATCTGGACAGACTTGGATAGATTTCTATACCTTATACAAGGGAAGCCATGGGAGTTACAAAGGGGGGAATCTGGACAGACTTGGATAGATTTCTATACCTTATACAAGGGAAGCCATGGGAGTTACAAAGGGGGAATCTGGACAGACTTGGATAGATTTCTATACCTTATACAAGGGAAGCCATGGGAGTTACAAAGGGGGAATCTGGACAGACTTGGATAGATTTCTATACCTTATACAAGGGAAGCCATGGGAGTTACAAAGGGGGTGGGAATCTGGACAGACTTGAATAGATTTCTACCTTATACAAGGGAAGCCATGGGATTTACAAAGGGGGGGATCTGAACAGACTTGGATAGATTCCTACCTTATACAAGGGAAGCCATGGGAGTTACAAAGGGGGAATCTGGACAGACTTGGATAGATTTCTACCTTATACAAGGGAAGCCATGGGAGTTACAAAGGGGGAATCTGGACAGACTTGAATAGATTTCTATACCATATAAAAGGGAAGTGCTGGGAGTTACAAAGGGGGGAATCTGGACAGACTTTGATAGATTTCTATACCTTATACAAGGGAAGCCATGGGAGTTACAAAGGGGGGAATCTGGACAGACTTGGATAGATTTCTATACCTTATACAAGGGAAGCCATGGGAGTTACAAAGGGGGAATCTGGACAGACTTGGATAGATTTCTACCTTATACAAGGGAAGCCATGGGAGTTACAAAGGGGGGAATCTGGACAGACTTGGATAGATTTCTATACCCTATACAAGGGAGGCCATGGGAGTTACAAAGGGGGGAATCTGGACAGACTTGAATAGATTTCTATACCTTATACAAGGGAAGCCCTGGGAGTTACAAAGGGGGGGGGGATCTGGACAGACTTGGATAGATTTCTATACCTTATATAAGGGAAGCCCTGGGAGTTACAAAGAGGGGAATCTGGTCAGACTTGGATAGATTTCTATACAAGGGAAGCCCTGGGAGTTACAAAGGGGGGAATCTGGCCAGAATTGGATAGACTTATACAAGGGAAGCCCTGGGAGTTACAAAGAGGGGAATCTGGTCAGATTTGGATAGATTTCTATACCCTATACAAGGGAAGCCCTGGGAGTTACAAAGGGGGGAATCTGGTCAGACTTGGATAGATTTCTATACCTTGTACGATGAGAAATGCTTGTCAATGAAGAAAATCTATCACAAATTAAGTTACTACCGAACAGCCTAAAGTTTCCTCGTTGTCTACATTGCGAAGCAGACTTGTAATATCATACAATAACTTCTAAACTTTCCAAAATTTGAAGTTTTGCTTGATAATAGTGGAGACATATTGCCTGGCCACGAGGGCTATAGCACCCGTTTATTACATCCGAGGGACTGTGAGTTACCAGAATCACATGCTATTTCCCGAGGCCAAAGGCCTTTGGCCTCGGGAAATAGCATGTGATTCTGGTAACTCACAGTCACGAGGGGGCAATGAACGGGTGCTATAGCCCGAATATAGGCCAGGCAATATGTGTTTTATAATATACCTCATGCTGTGAACTCGCGGTGGCAGACGACATCGTCAGAAGCTGCCATAAATTTGACCAGCTGTGAACGCGCGGTAGTCACGTGACCATGTGTAAAAGTTGATGGAACTATTTCCCTAGGGAAATAGTCATTCTATTTTCCTATCACGTGACTGATTCTAGCGAATCATGGCACAGTATTATCACTAGGTATATTATAATTGATTATATGCCATTCTGTATAAATGAGTTACTGGCCCTTGCAAAGGTGATACGATCGTCACTAATGTACTACTCCACACAACACTGAAGTGTACACACGTTTATATACACCACAACGTGCGATATAACAATCAATCAGAAAGTTTGAAACTTACGTTCGGGTTTTCTTCAGTTTGGCTTCACATTTGTAAAGAGAGATCCTGATGTTCGATGAAGGAGAGTCCTAGACTAAATTTGACTGTGTAATATGAAATACTGAATTACAACAATTCACATGTGGAATGTATTATGAAAGGTTCCGGGAGAGAGGTGGACTGTGATGGTAAAATTGTGCTTTCTTCGTGTCTACTTCCGAGTTCGATCGGTAGTTCAATAGAGAAAGTTGGATGCTTCGGAGAGATATTCGTATGTATTAAACTTTGCAGTCGCAACGGTCAGGGGGTCAACACAAAAGCAGTAACGGGAGACCCAAATAGACATTGGCATTCGGCTGACTACACTCATATTTATTTCTAGTCACAGAATACTTTTATATGGAAGTTAAATACAATACAAGGCGCAGTTTGCAAGTGGCAGGTTTCACTTTTGCAACTCGCAGGTGGCAGTTTTGCAACTCGCAGGTCGCTGTCCTCACCGGCCTTCCATAGTTTTGCTACAAAAAACCCTGGATCTTTTTGTCATTAGGTAGTACAGTATAGTTGCACTCTTGTCCAAATACGTACCTCAAGGCTTTAAAATTAAAATAGGTCGGGGTTATGTTGTGTCTAGTGAGTGCAGACAGGGAGTACGACCAGATCGCAGATCAATTTTGAGTTTGTGCGAGTTGTCTATTCTCTACGTACTTTCTAGATAATGTCAATGTACCATGAAATAGATGGATTTAGGGAGTGTCCATTTTACTTCCAGGGGCACCGGAGGATTTTCAAGGTGGGGGGGGGGGTCAATTTTTCTCAGGAAAAATTAGGGGGGGGGGAGACACAATTTTCTACTATGTGAGTGGATATTATGTCCATATTTTCTCTTTTAATTTTTTCTGTTTTGCCATTTTATGCTCATCAAGATATTTATCTAAGTTTAACTCTTTCACTTTAAGTTTTTCAAGAGTTCCATTCAAGAACAACTTCAACCAGTCATAGTCATTATATTTCTTGTTTTCTCTTTTTTTCTGTTGCTCTTCCCGATGTTTGGATCTGATGTTTTTTACTCTCTAGATTTTTCAGATGTTTAATTTAGTTTTTGACAAAAAATATGTTATGCTGACAATATATTTCTCTATAAAACAAGATATAGTAATTTCTTCAGGTAGTTGTTTGAAGCATACAGGTTTTTGTGTTGGCACAGGGCTGGAAGTCATCTACAGTTTGCTTTGTGTTTGCGAAATCACCTAATACTAGAAATAGAAGTTAAACTTATATATCAGTCAAACTATAACAAGGAAAAATGTTGATAGTTACATTATTTCAGTTTTTGACTATTCCTTCTAACAAATAAAAATGTTCATATTTACACTTGCATTGTTGACAAGCTGAGCAACACAAACCGGCATTGGAACTAAGTTGTATTCAATACATATCTAAAAAGTAAAACAGTTGTGTGAAGTATTTAAAGTATATACCCACATTGCCCAATGGAAATATAATATATTGTTATTGTCATTGTGCATGAAATGATTATCTTCTTTTTTTAAAAGTATAATGATTTACTTTGTAACTTGTTTTAAATCCTGTGTCTCGGAGTAACTTGTTTTCCTTTATTGTGAATAATGGATATCGACTTATCTATAGGGGTCATTTCATACAATGGATATAGACTTATCTACAGGGGTCATTCCATACAGTGGATGTAGACTTATCTACAGGGGTCATTTCATACAGTGGATATAGACTTATCTATAGGGGTCATTTCATACAGTGGATGTAGACTTATCTATAGGTGTCATTTCATACAGTGGATGTAGACTTATCTATAGGGGTCATTTCATACAGTGGATATAGACTTATCTATAGGGGTCATTTCATACAGTGGATGTAGACTTATCTACAGGGGTCATTTCATACAGTGGATATAGACTTATCTATAGGGGTCATTTCATACAGTGGATATAGACTTATCTATAGGGGTCATTTCATACAATGGATGTAGACTTATCTACAGGGGTCATTTCATACAGTTGATACAGACTTATCTACAGGGGTATTTCCATACAGTGGATGTAGACTTATCTACAGGGGTCATTTCATACAATGGATATAGACTTATCTATAGAGGTCATTTCATACAGTGGATGTAGACTTATCTATAGGGGTCATTTCATACAGTGGATGTAGACTTATCTACAGGGGTCATTTCATACAGTGGATGTAGACTTATCTATAGGGGTCATTTCATACAGTGGATATAGACTTATCTACAGAGGTCATTTCATACAGTGGATGTAGACATATCTACAGGGGTCATTTCATACAATGGATATAGACTTATCTACAGGGGTCATTTCATACAATGGATATAGACTTATCTATAGGGGTCATTTCATACAATGGATATAGACTTATCTATAGGGGTCATTTCATACAGTGGATGTAGACATATCTATAGGGGTCATTTCATACAGTGGATGTAGACTTATATACAGGGGTCATTTCATACAGTGGATATAGACTTATCTATAGGGGTCATTTCATACAGTGGATGTAGACTTATCTATATAGGGGTCATTTCATACAATGGATGTAGACTTATCTATATAGGGGTCATTTCATACAATGGATATAGACATATCTATATAGGGGTCATTTCATACAGTGGATGTATATAGACATATCTATAGGGGTCATTTCATACAGTGGATGTAGACTTATATACAGGGGTCATTTCATACAGTGGATGTAGACTTATCTACAGGGGTCATTTCATACAATGGCTATAGACTTATCTATAGAGGTCATTTCATACAGTGGATGTAGACTTATCTATAGGGGTCATTTCATACAGTGGATGTAGACTTATCTACAGGGGTCATTTCATACAGTGGATGTAGACTTATCTATAGGGGTCATTTCATACAGTGGATGTAGACTTATCTATAGAGGTCATTTCATACAGTGGATGTAGACTTATCTATAGGGGTCATTTCATACAATGGATATAGACTTATCTACAGGGGTCATTTCATACAGTGGATATAGACTTATCTACAGGGGTCATTTCATACAGTGGATATAGACTTATCTACAGAGGTCATTTCATACAGTGGATGTAGACATATCTACAGGGGTCATTTCATACAATGGATATAGACTTATCTACAGGGGTCATTTCATACAATGGATATAGACTTATCTATAGGGGTCATTTCATACAATGGATATAGACTTATCTATAGGGGTCATTTCATACAGTGGATGTAGACATATCTATAGGGGTCATTTCATACAGTGGATGTAGACTTATATACAGGGGTCATTTCATACAGTGGATATAGACTTATCTATAGGGGTCATTTCATACAGTGGATGTAGACTTATCTATATAGGGGTCATTTCATACAATGGATGTAGACTTATCTATATAGGGGTCATTTCATACAATGGATATAGACATATCTATATAGGGGTCATTTCATACAGTGGATGTAGACTTATCTATAGGGGTCATTTCATACAGTGGATGTAGACTTATATACAGGGGTCATTTCATACAGTGGATGTAGACTTATCTATAGGGGTCAATTCATACAGTGGATATAGACTTATCTACAGGGGTCATTTCATACAGTGGATGTATAGACTTATCTATATAGGGGTCATTTCATACAATGGATATAGACATATCTATATAGGGGTCATTTCATACAGTGGATGTAGACATATCTATAGGGGTCATTTCATACAGTGGATGTAGACATATCTATAGGGGTCATTTCATACAGTGGATGTAGACTTATATACAGGGGTCATTTCATACAGTGGATGTAGACTTATCTATAGGGGTCAATTCATACAGTGGATATAGACTTATCTACAGGGGTCATTTCATACAGTGGATGTATAGACTTATCTATAGGGGTCATTTCATACAGTGGATGTAGACTTATCTATAGGGGTCATATATCATACAATGGATATAGACATATCTATATAGGGGTCATTTCATACAGTGGATGTAGACTTATCTATATAGGGGTCATTTCATACAGTGGATATAGACTTATCTATATAGGGGTCATTTCATACAGTGGATGTAGACTTATCTATATAGGGGTCATTTCATACAGTGGATATAGACTTATCTATTTAGGGGTCATTTCATACAATGGATATAGACTTATCTATAGAGGTCATTTCATACAATGGATATAGACTTATCTACAGGGGTCATTTCATACAATGGATATAGACTTATCTATAGAGGTCATTTCATACAGTGGATATAAACTTATCTATATAGGGGTCATTTCATACAGTGGATATAGACTTATCTATAGGGGTCATTTCATACAGTGGATGTATAGACTTATCTACAGGGGTCATTTCATACAGTGGATGTAGACTCATCTATATAGGGGTCATTTCATACAGTGGATATAGACTTATCTACAGGGGTCATTTCATACAATGGATATAGACTTATCTACAGGGGTCATTTCATACAATGGATGTAGACACATCTACAGGGGTCATTATTCATACAGTGGATGTAGACATATCTATAGGGGTCATTTCATACAGTGGATATAGACTTATCTATTTAGGGGTCATTTCATACAATGGATACAGACTTGTCTATAAGGGTCATTTCACACAGTGGATGTAGACATATCTACAGGGGTCATTTCATACAGTGGATATAGACGTATCTATAGGGGTCATTTCATACAGTGGATATAGACTTATCTACAGGGGTCATTTCATACAGTGGATGTAGACATATCTACAGGGGTCATTTCATACAGTGGATGTAGACTTATCTACAGGGGTCATTTCATACAGTGGATGTAGACTTATCTATAGTGGTCATTTCATACAATGGATATAGACATATCTGTAGGGGTCATTTCATACAGTGGATATAAACTTATCTATAGGGGTCATTTCATACAATGGATATAGACTTATCTATAGGGGTCATTTCATACAATGGATATAGACTTATCTATAGGGGTCATTTCATACAGTGGATATAGACTTATCTATAGGGGTCATTTCATACAATGGATATAGACATATCTACAGGGGTCATTTCATACAATGGATATAGACTTATCTACAGGGGTCATTTCATACAGTGGATATAGACATATCTATAGGGGTCATTTCATACAATGGATGTAGACATATCTATAGGGGTCATTTCATACAGTGGATATAGACTTATCTATAGAGGTCATTTCATACAATGGATGTAGACATATCTACAGGGGTCATTTCATACAGTGGATATAGACTTATCTATAGGGGTCATTTCATACAATGGATATAGACATATCTACAGGGGTCATTTCATACAGTGGATATAGACATATCTATAGGGGTCATTTCATACAATGGATGTAGACATATCTACAGGGGTCATTTCATACAGTGGATATAGACTTATAACTACAGGGGTCATTTCATACAATGGATGTAGACATATCTACAGGGGTCATTTCACACAGTGGATATAGACTTATATATAGGGGTCATTTCATACAATGGATGTAGACATATCTACAGGGGTCATTTCATACAGTGGATATAGACTTATAACTACAGGGGTCATTTCATACAATGGATGTAGACATATCTACAGGGGTCATTTCACACAGTGGATATAGACTTATCTATAGGGGTCATTTCATACAATGGATGTAGACATATCTACAGGGGTCATTTCATACAGTGGATATAGACTTATCTACATGGGTCATTTCATACAGTGGATGTAGACATATCTATTTAGGGGTCATTTCATACAATGGATATAGACATATCTACAGGGGTCATTTCATACTGTGGATATAGACATATCTACATGGGTCATTTCACACAATGGATGTAGACTTATCTATAGGGGTCATTTCATACAATGGATATAGACATATCTACAGGGGTCATTTCACACAATGGATGTAGACTTATCTATAGGGGTCATTTCATACAGTGGATATAGACATATCTATAGGGGTCATTTCATACAATGGATATAGACATATCTACAGGGGTCATTTCACACAATGGATGTAGACTTATCTATAGGGGTCATTTCACACAGTGGATATACACATATCTATAGGGGTCATTTCATACAGTGGATATAGACATATCTATAGGGGTCATTTCATACAGTGGATGTAGAATTATCTACAGGGGTCATTTCATACTGTGGATATAGACATATCTACAGGGGTCATTTCACACAGTGGACATAGACTTATCTATAGGGGTCATATCATACAGTGGATATATACTTATCTATAGGGGTCATATCATACAGTGGATATCTATGTGATTTATCTATAATTTATCTATCAGTCTATCTCATGTGTCTATATATGTATAATGTATCTATCAGTCTATCTCTTGTGTCTATATATGTATAATGTATATATCAGTCTATCTCTTGTGTCTATATATGTATAATGTATATATCAGTCTATATCGTGTATCTATATATGTATAATTTATTTATCAGTCTATATCGTATGTCTATATATGTATAATTTATCTATCAGTCTATCTCATGTGTCTATATATGTATATTGTATCTATCAGTCGATCTCATGTGGCTATGTATAATTTATCTATCAGTCTATCTCATGTGTCTATATCTGTATAATTTATCTATCAGTCTATATCGTGTATTTATATATGTATAATTTATCTATCAGTCTATCTCATGTGTCTATATATGTATAATGTATCTATCAGTCTATATCGTATGTCTATATATCTGTATAATTTATCTATCAGTCTATCTCGTGTGTCTATATATGTATAATGTATCTATCAGTCTATCTCTTGTGTCTATATAAGATAAGATAAGATAAGATAAGATAACACTTTATTTTAGCCGTTTAGAAAATTTTACATTTCTAATTTGGTATTTAAACAAAATAAAGTTAATAATGATCTATGAAATATAAATATTAAAATATACAGTAGTTCTAGTGTGTGTCTATTGACTACATGTATCATCCAGGTATATGTAGAGAGCGGTTATAATATCCTTATGTTTTGATTGTAGTATATATCTAAATTGCTCTCCTCTATCTAAGTTTATAAAGTTTGAGTTGAGGGTAGTGATAATACTAAACATTTTTTCTCTTTGTTTTGTATATAATTTACAATGAATTAGATGATGTCTTTCATCTTCTATTTCTTTACAATGTGTACATAGTCTGTCTTCTACTGGTGTTTTTGGTTTTGTATATCTACCCTTCTCAATGGCAAGTTGATGGCAACTTAATCTAAATTTGGCTATTGTTTTGATGTGTTGTTTATTGTTCATTACTTTAATGTATTCTTCTTGTTCCAGGGAATTTTTGAAGTTGTTGTATGTACGTAACTTAGAGTTTTCCCTTTTGTTATTTTCATTCCATTGATTGATATAATATTGTCTAATTGAGTTGTATAGTTCTTGTTTTGTTAAATTGTTGATATTCTTGCTGTTATATAATTGTATATTGTGTAGTTAGCCATGAACCTGTGTAATCATTGTTCTCCATGTCATTCATTGCATAATAGGCTAAGTTGTTATTGTCTAATGTCTTGAGGTATTTGTAATAGTTTATTGCTGAGTAGTATATTCTACTAATCAGTGGTTCTCTCCCAAGTTCCATTCTGCATCCTATTTTGCTCACTCTGTTGCTGACATTTAATATTTGGCGACAAAAACGTAGATGGAATTTTTCTGTCTCTGTTTTGTCCCAAGTTGTTTGATTTTGGAGAACACCCCATATTTCGCCAGCATATGTCAGGATAGGTAGCTGTGTTGTATTCATGAGTTTTTCCTTTATCTTAGTACTGTTTATCTTTGTCGAATATATCTGTGACTGGATTCTTGCAGCTTTGCTGGCTTTGTCTGACAATCTGGTTGCTGTGGAGCTCATAGAGCCATTTGTCTTGAATGTTACACCGAGATATGTGTATTGTTCTGTAGTTTTTATTTCTTCCAAGCCACATTTGAATTGTCTTGTATCTTGTTTGCATCCTGATTTTCTAAATACCATTATTTGTGTTTTGTTTGTGTTTACTTGCAATCGCCAGTCTGTTGTGTATCGATGAAGGTAGTCTAATGCATTCTGTATTCCTTCATAGGACGTTGACATCAATGCAATATCATCTGCATACAACAGGCTGTTGATTGTTTTGTTATTAAGCTTTGGTGCATTTGTTTCAATATATGTATAATGTATCTATCAGTCTATCGCTTGTGTCTATATATGTATAATGCATCTATCAGTCTATCTCTTGTGTCTATATATGTATACTTTATGTCAGTTTATCTCGTGACATTATATATATAAATATAATTTATTTGTCTATCTAGTGTCTATGTCTATATAATTTAGTCTATATACTAGTAATGTATCCGTCAGTCTATCAATTATGCAATCTATGTACTATCTGGACGATGTTGTCCGCTATCAAAACTCTTCGATACAGTTACTGGATATGGCGTGATTGGCCAATTGCCAACAATGTAACAATCACACAGTATCTCGGACACACAGGAGTACTTCAGGAAAGAAAGAATTTTTGAAATCCAGTGCTCGAAATGTTTTCGTGTATTCTTATAGCGTGAGAAATTGGTGGTGCATGCAGGGATACTTGTTGGCTATGAATATGAAGAGTTAACACCTGTGATACGTCACTTACACCGTACAATCGTTTAATTCCATTTTGTGTGGTTGTGTTTTGAAGTCTTGAAGGAGTTCCTGCTCTACTGAACGTTCCTTTCTCCTTCAGCCTTCTCAACCAAAATAACTTTATAATTAGATGTCTAAGGACAATCAACCTTAGTTGCTGGCTTGATTGCCCTCCTTGCCAAACAAATCACCAGAAAGAAATAGCCCCAACTTTTGTTGCGTCTTGACATACTTACTTGGTTATAACAATGAATAGGATACGAAGTATGCATTTAAAGAATTGCAAAGCTGGGTCATATTGTCGTACAGTGACTATAGTCGTCAAGTGTGTAGATTCAAGTGTATACCCGCCAGCAAATATGAACACGTGTACATTTTACCGTGTTTTACCCGATCTTGAGCCTGGTCACACATAAAGTACGTACACATACATGCATGTAGTTCATATTACAGTCTCAACGATCTAATCATATATCTACAAGCAGGTTTTTATGTTGTTATTTTCTACGCACGTGTAAATAAACCACCTAATAATTGAAATCTTCGATACTAATTTAATCTTCACACGTAGTTTTGCGTTTCAGATAAAACGGGGTCAAATTGTGACGATATGGGCAACGGTAGAACTTAGAAAAGGGGTGTCATTCCACTGTTTACATACTGGAAACGCTGTCATTCCACTTCCAAAGCATTGGAAATGCTGTCATTCCACTTATTTTATAGAGTGGCGGCTGTCATTCCACTCGTTTTACAGTGCAGAGGGTGTCCTTCAACTAACTGAATGTAGAAAAGGGTGTCATTCCACTGTTTACATACTGGAAATGCTGTCATTCGTTTTCCGTCATTCGGGTTGTCATTCGTTTTAGGGTCACCCCCATTGGGGTATTTTCAAGTACTCTATGGCTTTCAGTAATGTTTATGGTTTAGTTTCCGTAAACGGTGAATTTTCCAGTCCACGATATTGACGTGTAACTTGACAGGCAATCGGTATTTTGTATTGCTATAGATAGCGTAGGACGTACGTACTGATTGCACGGAGTCCCAGTATGAACAGTAATATTACAAGTATGTGCACAGTTTTGGTTCTAATATAAGGGAGCCTTCAGTATTTACAGGGAGGGCTGAGAATTGGAGGTAACTTTTCACAAATCGGCTTTCGCGGGAGGGCCATATTTTTTAATTGAAAATGGAATTAGGGGAGGGTCACATTATATTTTGACTCACATATTGTCTAACTTTGCTTTATTCTGGTTTTTTTTGCCATTCCATCGCTGCCACTGTTATTGGCTCCAAAGCCCACTTGGTTGGTTAGGGTTAAGTTCCGTAATAGCAGATCGTATCAATCAAATCTGTGTTGACAACCATGTCATGAATCATTTTTCAGTTGTTATGTAAGAGGTGAGAACTGTTGGATAAGATACCAGGGATGATGTTGTGAAGATGTTGACCCTGACCACGACAATGTCAGGAGTGTCAAATACGGGTATTACCTGTGAGTGTCAAATACGGGTATTACCTGTGAGTGTCAAATACGGGTATTACCTGTGAGTGTCAAATACGGGTATTACCCGTGAGTGTCAAATACGGGTATTACCCGTGAGTGTCAAATACGGATATTACCTGTGAGTGTCAAATACGGGTATTACCTGTGAGTGTCAAATACGGGTATTACCTGTGAGTGTCAAATACGGGTATTACCTGTGAGTGTCAAATACGGGTATTACCTGTGAGTGTCAAATACGGGTATTACCTGCAATTAATGCAGTGCATTCATACACATTCACTTGACGGTAGTAGTGATGGAAAAAAACAATGCCTTTAAAGTGGCCATATGGATGAGGATTGGGTATTTATTTTGGATTTTGGATTTATAAAACAATTTTATCATGGCTTCCTACTTGGAAAATCAATGTGAAACAACATATGCAAAATCCTTGTTTGTAACTCAATAAATTGCAAAAGCTTAATAAACGTGTAAAATCTTTGTTATTGTACGTACAATAACAAACTTTTTAGGTATGATTTAGCTTTTTGCAAAGTATTGAGTTACAAACAAAGACTTGGCATATGTTGTTTCACATTGATTTTCCAAGTAGGAAGCCATGATAAAATTGTTTTGTAAATTAAAAATCCGAAATAAATACCCAATCTTCATCCATATGGCCACTTTAAAATGTTCAAGACGGTGGCAACTATGGGGTCGAGTCTTTACCATTCATTCTGGGACTAGTGTCATTTTCACATCAGACAGCATTTTAACCCATGTTTTACTTTAACAGGGAGATGGTCATATTTTAGAGAAAAAATTGAGGGCGGGCCACTTTTTAGCTCGACGGAATCGTGGGAAGGGTCACATTTTACGAAACACGGTCCCCGTCTGATACCCCCCCCCCCCCGGTGGCCCTCTCCCTGTAATTGCTGAAGGCTCCCTAAACACGTCTAATATAAAATCGTCCTGTGTTGGACGTCATCAGTAAACTAAAGTTCATAATGAAAATTACCAAAAAATCCTGAATGGAAGTAATTTAGCTCTGAGACTCGTAACACTATTTAAGCTGTTCATCAGAGATTCTAAACAAAACAAAGGGCTATTAGTTTCATTAAGTTACAGCATTAGAACTAAATATATCTTTTCCGACCCATGAAAATGTTATATAAACGAGGCAGAACACATGTTTATAGAAATTTGTTAAAAAATAAATCCCCGCCACGCGTTTCATATATCACTATATTGAGTTGGTCACTTATACGACCAACGTAATATTATAGGAACTTTGAGCTGGCGGCCATTTCACGTCAGGCAATCCATTGGTAGGCGCCAGCGCGCCGTGGATCTCACGTCAGTACTCGTAATGAACCACTAAAGAATAAGACGAAAATGAAGACTCACTGGGCTGTGGTCTCTTTATAAATACATCAATAAATACAGAACAAATTGTCAGTGAATGGTCGTATTATGATAACTCTGTGGGTGATTCACGTTGGGTCCGCCCCTTCAATTATCCCGATTTAGTCTGTTTTCGATAGGTACCCTATCTTTTACAATTGTAAATCGTTACCAGTTATTGCAAGCGAAAACGAATTTAATGAATCAAGAAGACATAATGATTCAGATTTCTGGATAAAGGGATGTCGATAGTGTTTCATATATTGTATGTTGATGACAAACATCGATCCTTAAAAGTGATCATTTTGTTATATTTGGACTTTTTAAACAAATGTTGTATGTTTGGCCCCGGAGGCAGTGTTTGTTAGGAGCTCGCTCAACTCGACAACTATTGAGAGTAGGAGAATGGGGTCTAGACATGCTGTCTGCAGTCTCCAATCAAAGGCACGGTAATTATCGCTTTGGCTTTCCTACCAGTCGTCTGTCATTTTCAGCTTCACTGCACTTTTCCATTTTGCGCGCAATTCACAGAAGCTGCCAACAACACCATGATGGCGATGTGGAGAACCAGTTGCCTTCGATGGCTTTTGCTGTGCGGACTTACTCTGACAGAAAGCACCGGTACATCACAATCTATTCTGTAAACTTGTTAACGCTCTCTGTGATACAAATGTATCTCTCTCGGTTCACTGTTACAAGTTACAGCAACTGGGATTCTCATTCATGCAGTATAAATGACAGGATCGAGTGTGTTTCATTCTGTAACTTGTCGAAGCGAAAATCACTGTTGTCGTCATGTCGTGATCACTGTTTGGTCTTCTAGGATATACATCATCCCGTCGTCATCAGGAGGGGGTTAATGTATTAGGTCCTTTCAATATTTACATGTGTCCTCTTTAATACCAGTATTTCGATTTTCTAGGGAGACATCTTTCACCGAATACCGCTTACGAAACAGAAAACACATCGGGGACTGGATTGGCTGCTTCTATGCTTTCAACTTCAATGTCATCCGAGCAAGTTTCAAACACCGAAAAAGATTCATCCTCAAATGATGGATGTTGTGAAAAGCAAAGGAAAATTATTTCAGCAGGTTACGGTAAGAGTGATCAAACTCGATGTTGAATAAAAATGTATGTATAGGAAGAGTGTGTGATGTTAGGATTACATACATTATAACACACATTTCGTATGTACATGTTTATGCCACAGTTATTCGTTATAGGTACGTGTATCCATTAGCACCATTAGAACACTGCCACTCTCACTGTTTTGTACTGTCTTACTTATCATGTCGAGTAAACAAGATCGCCCTGAACCAATTTTCAAATATTATGTACATCGTGTGCTTGTTGTAAATAGTTGTTGTTATTTCTGCATTCAAACATTTTAGACTGAAGTGTACCCTGTAATGAATTAATGAATTGTTCTAGAAATGATTTTCGTCGTAATATGTAAATATACCAAGCGATGAACTAAGGCAATTGGGGATATTGCTTTAGCGGGAACTTGGTTGATACAACTGAAGCATCTTAGGTGACAGCCTTTTCTTGCAATGTTCTCACATTGTTAGAAAATGTCGACAACACAGGAGACGTTGATTTAGTATACACTCCATTCACATGGTAATTATATATTTTAGTTTGTATTCACAGTTTTTTCATCTATTGTGCCCTTTCTTCCCCTTTTTGTATCCATGGCAACTGAAGATGTTTCTGGAAGGCAAATCGAATTGGACGTAGGTCATTGTCGGAAAGTGTGTGGGTCACACACACATCGTCATTTATTAAAACAAGAAATACCACCAGATTTGAATGTCACGCCAGAAATACTCAGAAATATTCAAAAAGTAAGTGATAATTTATCTCGGAGAGTTTGTCCCATTACTTTATTGCCATAATCTTGGAGTAATTATACTGACAATATTCTGGGTTGGTAAATTCAGTTGATTGATTTGTAATAGCTGTGTAATTTGATGCGAACAAGTCGAACCAGGCACCACTCGGGATCGGGAACTTATATAGCTTACTTCAGATCACCGATTAAAGAATCGAGTTTTTAATATTCAGATTTTGTCAACGTTCATTGTCTTCGGACACGGGTTGTAATGTTCACCTAGTTGGCGACCGTTCTTTGTCAGCATCTTTGTGTAAGTATTGTTGAGTTGTCAACGAAAGTGACAATTGAAATCCTAAAGATGGTGTTAATCTGAAAGCGGGTGCTAATTACCAGTATTGTGTCCCTAAAGCATATATGTTAATGTTGCTAATATTGAGGCTTGAGGAGGTTGGAAACTCCACTTTGTGTACATATACAGCACTGTTATATCATAGTATACATTTTACACAGCTGTCCCTCCCATCATAGTTTCTCTACTGTGTAAAATTCTCATAGAAAGGCTATTGTTTAATGTTTACATGTTTGCCTGATTGGCTCTCAAACCAATCAGTTTATACCAGTTAAAACAGCACAAGCTAATCTACGACTCTATTGACACTGAGGAGGTTTAGTTCATGGTCATGCTCGCTATTCACACCTCCCCTCGATAGGCTAGTGGTAACAAGCTCTCAGTGAAATTTGTGAACTCGACACTTAGAAGCAGGAACGCAAATGAGAACTGAGATCTTTGTTGGTCCATTGCCACGTACTATCCTAGCTAGCAATTTAAAAAGCACTCTTACACAGTGTTCAAATGATTTTTACATGTAAACAAGGGTAGAATTACGTCATTATATAACAATACAGATTTTGGAATTTTAGTGGTAATTATACTAGTGATGCGTGCCTCTGTAGAATACTGAAAATTTTTCATCCCAAACACGTACATTCTATTCCAGGGCAGGTTGGGGTATATCGTACGTTATGCGGTAAAATATGTTCCTTTAACCCTATCTTGTCCCTGGAGCACATGACGTATGATATTGAGAAGATTTTTGACTTTCCGTTACACCACTGTATACATTTCTGACTCACCATATTTATCGATATTTTTGACTTTCCGTTACATATTGTATATATTTCTGACTTGCCATTTCTATCGATATTTTCAACAGTCAGATCAATCGTGTCCCGGACGTTCAGTGTGCGAACCAACTAGACTCATACGTGAACGTATTCATTTAGTCGGAGCACCATCTGAGTTTGATGTCATCGAGAACTGTCAATGTAAGTTCAAACCATCACAGTGTCGACGCCAATCCAGACTTCTTGTACTCT
>NC_135570.1:17813820-17833820 GCF_964340395.1 Glandiceps talaboti
AAGATTTACTGGCGCTAAAATCTGTTCCTCCATTGACCTGAACATGTGGAATTGTGCACAAACATAACCAATTTAGAACACTTTGAAATAATATGTGGCAAACACTGTGACTGAAAGTGCCTGACCCAGCCTGTGTCTAGATATTGGATATTCAATGTCCATGCTGTATATAGTTAGTCTAGTTCCTATATATTTTTGTACATCTAATGTATGATAACCACAATCATCTCCATTAGAAGTACCAAATTGATTTATGGTTGAGATCAATAGTTCAATGTAGGGTAAAAACTAAATTCTTTTAGTGTGGGGTGGGGATGAGAGGAGGTGTTTTATAATGAAATCTGTTTTGTACCCCAATACAAACAATTCTAAAAATGTCAGATTGAAAAATAGGGAAAAATGTGTTATGCATGGCATTAAAATACATTTATTGTGCCAATAAAAGAGCTATTTTTCCTCACTACATACTGGCTTTGTATTCATAGCACTACATAATACTACATTCTGATTTGAAATTGATTGTGCTGTGTGCAACAATTTTACCAATTTAGTTAGAAGGGGATGGGGAAGGGGTTCTGAGGCCTTACTAAAAGAATTAGGTTGTTCACCTACTGATCTCACCCCTAATGTGTTGGTTTATCATACATGTACAAACTGTTATTGTTACTTTGCATAGCTATAGTACGAACTACATGTCTTATCAAAAATTACTTTTCAGTGTTTGTGTTTCACTTCTTCTCTGATACCTGTGACCATCACCAAGTTTAAAACATGTTACCAGGCTACATGTGAAACCCCCTTTTCTCTTGCTATTGTTTTACACCATAAACTACCAAGAAAGAAATATATTCCAATGTGAACACAATATTAATCGGATTCTCTGAGAATATATATTATGTGAATGACGGATAAACAAAGTTATAAACACAGATTTGTTTGATGATGATCTAGTAAAGGGCTACTTACTGTAGCCAGGACTTCTATAGTACTGACACGGTGCAAAGTTATGAGAAAAAATAGATTTTACATCTCCCCTGGAATATCTAGTATCCACATTGAGTGACTGT
Source organism: Glandiceps talaboti (assembly GCF_964340395.1). Classification (NCBI taxonomy): domain Eukaryota; kingdom Metazoa; phylum Hemichordata; class Enteropneusta; family Spengelidae; genus Glandiceps; species Glandiceps talaboti. The sequence goes on from NC_135570.1 coordinate 17,814,888, forward strand.
ATACTGCGAGTAACATTTTTTCAGCAGATCATAATATTACATTTCCTTGGTATTAGAATGTATTTATTTTCAAGGCTATCATGTTGCCAGCAATATACTGGACAACATAGCCAATAGTAAGTGAATTGAATTAGTAATCTAGTTTAGAAACTGCTGTAGTACAGAAAACATTTTTATGACATTTTTTAAGTTCTATTTTGAAACCAATGACATTTATCACATTTCATTATTCAAAACCTTTCAAAAATATTTTGGTTATTAAAAAATTAGCAGTGTGGTCAATGAATGGGGTGGGGGTGGGGGTTGGAGTTTTGAGTCAGTGCCAGTTAACAGGAAAAACAAGTGCCTTGAGGAGTGCAAACGTGTACATGTATGGAAAGCCGCAGTTGTGTTAAGTCTAAAGAAAACAATATATTGACTATATGATGTGAACATATCTTTATATGATGTAAACAATTCATTATATGATGCAAGTACATCATTATGTGTGACAGTTATTGACATGGGTTTACAAGTATATTAACTCCATTTATAATATTGTACTTGTAGCTGCATTAATCAATATTAATAGTTCACTCAATCTAAGAGATATCCTAGAACTTTTGGTTACTAAAACATGAATATTTTGTATGTCCGTGAACAGACAATCATACTTCTCATAGGGTTCCTATCTAAAGAACTTTATACATGTGAAACAATGGATTTTGGTTAACAATTTACCAGATACACTTCAAATTACTGAAAATGTAACATGTAAAATTAACTATGCAGTGTGCGGTATTATGCTGATTCTCTTTTGCAAGAACAAAAAGAGTGTTTCTTGTCAACAGATGGGGGGGGGGGTCATTGTGTTTTTTTTATTTGTCAGAGGGGGGTTGGATTGTTTTGTGGATGAATTGCAGGGGGGTCACTATTTTTAAGTACAACATTAAAAAAAATCACCGGCCCACCCCCGGCCGTAAAAACTGATCGCTCCCTAAGCATGTCTCTAGCACGTCAGAATGTTGTAAGCATGTCTCTATCTCGTCAGAATGATTTGGCACACAGCAAATATAGATATGTACATGGTTTAGAGCAAACAATTCTTGCTCCGTAAGTTTGTGATTTTCAACAAGTGGTAGATGTTTATGTAGATCAAATGACACAGTATATCAATTTATAAATTCAGTCAATGTCATAATGATGCATTCAGTCAATCACGTAATAATAATTAAGTATATGTGCGTTGTTGAACATTGTATTTCACATCGATCACGTGACATTGATAAATCTGTATTTTTAAAATTGTTATTGACTTTCAGGAAAAGAATGTGTATCGGTAATAGAAGATTGTGGTTGTAGAGGGGAATGCTATCGTGTATCACATATAGAATCCTATTATGAAATCACTTACGATAACACACTTAACAGGACTGTGGAAAAAGTAAAGGTATGTATACTGAACGTTTGACATGGGGAGGAGATGGGCAGGAAGAGGTAAAGGGAGAAACGGAGAAATAGAGAAAGAGAAAGGGACAGAGAAGGGCATAGTGAGAGGCAGAGAGAAGGAAATGATGACATAGACACACATACACACACACACACACACTAAAAAGGGCATGATACAGCTATATCACTACAATGTATAATATATAGCTGACGATAAACATTTGTTAGGTATATAGTTATATCACTACATTGTATATTACTGACTATATAACGTTTGTTAGGTATATAGCTATATCACTACATTGTATATTACTGACTATACAACGTTTGTTAGGTATATAGTTATATCACTACATTGTATATTACTGACTATATAACGTTTGTTAGGTATATATCTATATCACTACATTGTATAATATATAGCTGACTATACAACATTTGTTAGGTATATAGTTATATCACTACATTGTATATTACTGACTTTGCAACGTTTGTTAGGTATATAGTTATGTCACTACATTGTATATTACTGACTATACAACGTTTGTTAGGTATATAGTTATATCACTACATTGTATATTACTGACTATACAACGTTTGTTAGGTATATAATTATATCTGTATTCACTACATTGTATATTACTGACTATACAACGTTTGTTAGGTATATATCTATATCACTACATTGTATATTACTGGCTATACAACGTTTGTTAGGTATATAGCTATATCCGAGACTACATTGTATATTACTGACTATACAACGTTTGTTAGGAATATAGCTATATCACTACATTGTATATTACTGACTATACAACGTTTGTTAGGTATATATCTGTATCACTACATTGTATATAACTGACTATATAACGTTTGTTAGGTATATATCTATATCTATATCACTACATTGTATATTACTGACTATATAACGTTTGTTAGGTATATAGCTATATCACTACATTGTATATTACTGACTATACAACGTTCGTTAGATATATAGCTATATCACTACATTGTATATTACTGACTATACAACGTTTGTTAGGTATATAGCTATATCACTACATTGTATATTACTGACTATATAACGTTTGTTAGGTATATAATTATATCACTACATTGTATATTACTGACTATACAACGTTTATTAGGTATATAGCTATATCACTACATTGTATATTACTGACTATACAATGTTTGTAAAGTATATAGTTATATCACTACATTGTATATAACTGACTATATAACGTTTGTTAGGTATATATCTATATCACTACATTGTATATAACTGACTATATAACGTTTGTTAGGTATATATCTATATCTATATCACTACATTGTATATTACTGACTATACGTTTGTTACGTATATAGTTATAGCACTACATTGTATATTACTGACTATATAACGTTTGTTAGGTATATAGCTATATCACTACATTGTATATTACTGACTATATAACGTTTGTTAGGTATATATCTATATCTATATCACTACATTGTATATAACTGACTATACAATGTTTGTTAGGTATATAGTTATATCACTACATTGTATATTACTGACTATACAACGTTTGTTAGGTATATAGCTATATCACTACATTGTATATTACTGACTATATAATGTTTGTTAGGTACATATCTATATCACTACATCGTATATTACAGACTATACAACGTTTGTTAGGTATATATCTATATCTATATCACTACATTGTATATAACTGACTATATAACGTTTGTTAGGTATATATCTATATCTATATCACTATATTGTATATTACTGACTATACAATGTTTGTAAAGTATATAGTTATATCACTACATTGTATATTACTGACTATACAACGTTTGTTAGGTATATATCTATATCTATATCACTCCATTGTATATAACTGACTATACAATGTTTGTTAGGTATATAGTTATATCACTACATTGTATATTACTCACTATATAACGTTTGTTAGGTATATATCTATATATATATCACTACATTGTATATTACTGACTATATAACGTTTGTTAGGTATATAGTTATATCACTACATTGTATATAACTGACTATATAATGTTTGTTAGGTATATATCTATATCTATATCACTACATTGCATATTACTGACTATATAACGTTTGTTAGGTACATATCTATATCACTACATTGTATATTACTGACTATACAACGTTTGTTAGGTATATATCTATATCACTACATTGTATATAACTGACTATATAACGTTTGTTAGGTATATATCTATATCTATATCACTACATTGTATATTACTGACTATACAACGTTTGTTAGGTATATAGTTATATCACTACAATGTATATTACTGACTATTTAATGTTTGTTAGATATATAGCTATATCACTACATTGTATATTACTGACTATATAACGTTTGTTAGGTATATATCTATATCTATATCACTACATTGTATATTACTGACTATACAACGTTTGTTAGGTATATAGCTATATCACTACATTGTATATTACTGACTATATAACGTTTGTTAGGTATATAGTTATATCACTACATTGTATATAACTGACTATATAACGTTTGTTAGGTATATATCTATATCACTACATTGTATATAACTGACTATATAACGTTTGTTAGGTATATATCTATATCACTACATTGTATATAACTGACTATACAACGTTTGTTAGGTATATATCTATATCACTACATTGTATATAACTGACTATATAACGTTTGTTAGGTATATATCTATATCTATATCACTACATTGTATATTACTGACTATACAACGTTTGTTAGGTATATAGCTATATCACTACATTGTAAATTACTGACTATACAATGTTTGTAAAGTATATAGTTATATCACTACATTGTATATAACTGACTATATAATGTTTGTTATGTACATATCTATATCACTACATCGTATATAACTGACTATATAACGTTTGTTAGGTATATATCTATATCTATATCACTACATTGTATATAACTGACTATATAACGTTTGTTAGGTATATAGTTATATCACTACATTGTATATTACTGACTATATAACGTTTGTTAGGTATATATCTATATCTATAACACTACATTGTATATTACTGACTATACAACGTTTGTTAGGTATATAGTTATATCACTACATTGTATATTACTGACTTTGCAACGTTTGTTAGGTACATATCTATATCACTTCTTTGTATATTACTGACTTTACAACGTTTGTTAGGTATATAGTTATATCACTACATTGTACATTACTGGCTATATAACGTTTGTTAGGTATATATCTATATCTATATCACTACATTGTATATTACTGACTATACAATGTTTGTAAAGTATATAGTTATATCACTACATTGTATATTACTGACTATACAACGTTTGTTAGGTATATAGCTATATCAATACATTGTATATTACTGACTATATAACGTTTGTTAGGTATATAGTTATATCACTACATTGTATAGTACTGACTATATAACGTTTGTTAGGTATATATCTATATGTATATCACTACATTGTATATTACTGACTATATAACGTTTGTTAGGTATATATCTATATCACTACATTGTATACTACTGACTATATAACGTTTGTTAGGTATATATCTATATCTATATCACTACATTGTATATAACTGACTATACAATGTTTGTTAGGTATATAGCTATATCACTACATTGTATATTACTGACTATACAACGTTTGTTAGGTATATAGCTATATCAATACATTGTATATTACTGACTATATAACGTTTGTTAGGTATATATCTATATCTATATCACTACATTGTATATTACTGACTATATAACGTTTGTTAGGTATATATCTATATCTATATCACTACATTGTATATAACTGACTATATAACGTTTGTTAGGTATATAGTTATATCACTACATTGTATATTACTGACTATATAACGTTTGTTAGGTATATATCTATATCTATAACACTACATTGTATATTACTGACTATACAACGTTTGTTAGGTATATAGTTATATCACTACATTGTATATTACTGACTTTGCAACGTTTGTTAGGTACATATCTATATCACTTCTTTGTATATTACTGACTTTACAACGTTTGTTAGGTATATAGTTATATCACTACATTGTACATTACTGGCTATATAACGTTTGTTAGGTATATATCTATATCTATATCACTACATTGTATATTACTGACTATGCAATGTTTGTAAAGTATATAGTTATATCACTACATTGTATATTACTGACTATACAACGTTTGTTAGGTATATAGCTATATCAATACATTGTATATTACTGACTATATAACGTTTGTTAGGTATATAGTTATATCACTACATTGTATAGTACTGACTATATAACGTTTGTTAGGTATATATCTATATCTATATCACTACATTGTATATTACTGAATATACAACGTTTGTTAGGTATATATCTATATCACTACATTGTATATTACTGACTATATAACGTTTGTTAGGTATATATCTATATCTATATCACTACATTGTATATAACTGACTATACAATGTTTGTTAGGTATATAGCTATATCACTACATTGTATATTACTGACTATACAACGTTTGTTAGGTATATAGTTATATCTATAACACTACATTGTATATTACTGACTATACAACGTTTGTTAGGTATATATCTATATCACTACATTGTATATTACTGACTATATAACGTTTGTTAGGTATATAGCTATATCACTACATTGTATATTACTGACTATATAACGTTTGTTAGGTATATATCTATATCTATATCACTACATTGTATATTACTGACTATATAACGTTTGTTAGGTATATATCTATATCTATATCACTACATTGTATATTACTGACTATACAACGTTTGTTAGGTACATAGTTATATCACTACATTGTATATTACTGACTATATAACGTTTGTTAGGTATATATCTATATCTATATCACTACATTGTATATTACTGACTATATAACGTTTGTTAGGTATATATCTATATCTATATCACTACATTGTATATTACTGACTATATAACGTTTGTTAGGTATATATCTATATCTATATCACTACATTGTATATAACTGACTATATAACGTTTGTTAGGTATATATCTATATCACTACATTGTATATTACTGACTATATAACGTTTGTTAGGTATATAGCTATATCACTACATTGTATATTACTGACTATACAACGTTTGTTAGGTATATATCTATATCACTACATTGTATATTACTGACTATATAACGTTTGTTAGGTATATATCTATATCTATATCACTACATTGTATATTACTGACTATATAACGTTTGTTAGGTATATATCTATATCTATATCACTACATTGTATATTACTGACTATACAACGTTTGTTAGGTATATAGTTATATCACTACATTGTATATTACTGACTATATAACGTTTGTTAGGTATATATCTATATCTATATCACTACATTGTATATTACTGACTATATAACGTTTGTTAGGTATATATCTATATCTATATCACTACATTGTATATTACTGACTATATAACGTTTGTTAGGTATATATCTATATCACTACATTGTATATTACTGACTATACAACGTTTGTTAGGTATATAGCTATATCACTACATTGTATATTACTGACTATATAACGTTTGTTAGGTATATATCTATATCACTACATTGTATATAACTGACTATATAACGTTTGTTAGGTATATATCTATATCACTACATTGTATATTACTGACTATACAACGTTTGTTAGGTAGGTATATATCTATATCACTACATTGTATATTACTGACTATACAACGTTTGTTAGGTAGGTATATATCTATATCACTACATTGTATATTACTGACTATATAACGTTTGTTAGGTACATAGCTATATCACTACATTGTATATTACTGACTATATAACGTTTGTTAGGTATATATCTATATCACTACATTGTATATTACTGACTATATAACGTTTGTTAGGTATATAGCTATATCACTACATTGTATATAACTGACTATATAACGTTTGTTAGGTATATATCTATATCTATATCACTACATTGTATATTACTGACTATACAATGTTTGTTAGGTATATATCTATATCACTACATTGTATATTACTGACTATACAACGTTTGTTAGGTATATAGCTATATCACTACATTGTATATAACTGACTATATAACGTTTGTTAGGTATATATCTATATCTATATCACTACATTGTATATTACTGACTATACAACATTTGTTAGGTATATAGCTATATCACTACATTGTATATAACTGACTATATAACGTTTGTTAGGTATATATCTATATCACTACATTGTACATTACTGACTATATAACGTTTGTTAGGTATATAGCTATATCACTACATTGTATATTACTGACTATACAACGTTTGTTAGGTATATATCTATATCACTACATTGTATATTACTGACTATATAACGTTTGTTAGGTATATATCTATATCTATATCACTACATTGTATATTACTGACTATATAACGTTTGTTAGGTATATATCTATATCACTACATTGTATATAACTGACTATACAACGTTTATTAGGTATATAGCTATATCACTACATTGTATATTACTGACTATATAACGTTTGTTAGGTATATATCTATATCACTATATTGTATATTACTGACTATATAACGTTTGTTAGGTATATATCTATATCACTACATTGTATATTACTGGCTATACAATGTTTGTTAGGTATATAGCTTGTTGTTTAATGAATAAAGGTTTGTTAGTGTAAGGTTTGTTTGTTTATAGATATTTATTTTTAATTTGGCATATTACATAAAGTATTATATTATAGATATTAAACATAGATATAAATAATAATGTCTTCACTCGGCAATATCTATTCATTCATTCATTCATTCATTCATTCATTCATTCATTCATGCATGCATTCATTCATTCATTCATTCATTCATTCATTCATTCATGCATTCATTTAGTGCCTTTTCTTGTATTTGTTAGGAAATAGACATCGGTCAGTGTGTTGGCACGTGTTCTAGTGGCACACACTTACGGTGTGTGATGAGGTAAGTTTGTCTGGTAAAGTCAATCAATACAATATATTTATCTATTTCAATATTATGATTTGTACATAGCTGACATATTGATAAGTATACATATAATACCAAAACTATAATCCAGCCATGCCTTCAGTCGGAAAGACTCATAGTTTGTTACCTGGTAAGACTTCTGTTTGTCCATTAACTTTGACATTTTCGAACAAATATCAAGTCTTCAAAAGAATCTAATGAAACAAATAAAAGCAGAGAAAAGGCTAAAGTTTTAGGTTTAGAGATGTTATACTGTGCTTTGTTTAATTGATAGAAGTGTTTTTGTAAATTACAATATGTAAGGGCATCTAAAGTTAGCCTTCAATATGTAAAGGCATCGAGCCCTGTCGCTGCCTGCTGTTTGTTTCTGAGTGGCTAAAGTCCTTGGGCAAGATTTGAACCACGACTGTGCCTCAGTCAACCCAGCTTTATAATTGAGGACCTGGTAGGATGTAGGTTGCAATGTGAAGGCTTTAATCCTATGCGCTGAAATGGCTGCTATGGATTATTTGCTCCCCGGGGAGTTGAGGGGGGGACTAAAGGGCCGTTGTGCCATTCTGATCCGAGCCAGGGGTAATAATTGTAAAACGCTTTGAGCACGGTGTGGGAAAGCGCTATATAATAACCAAACATTATTATTATTATTATTTTTATGTATGTAAGGGCATCTAAAGTTGGCCTTCAATATATAAGGGCATCTAAAGGTAGCCTTCAATATGTAAGGGCATCTAAAGGTCTACTAGCCTTCAATATGTAAGGGCATCTACAGTTAGCCTTCAATATGTAAGGGCATTAAAGGTAGCCTTCAATATGTAAGGGCATCTACAGTTAGCCTTCAATATGTAACGGCATCTAAAGGTAGCCTTCAATATGTAAGGGCATCTAAAGTTAGCTTTCAATATGTAAGGGCATCGAAAGGTAGCTTTCAATATGTAAGGGCATCTAAAGTTAGCTTTCAATATGTAACGGCATCTAAAGTTAGCCTTCAATATGTAAGGGCATCTAAAGTTAGCCTTCAATATGTAACGGCATCTAAAGTTAGCCTTCAATATGTAAGGGCATCTAAAGTTAGCTTTCAATATGTAACGGCATCTAAAGTTAGCCTTCAATATGTAAGGGCATCTAAAGTTAGCTTTCAATATGTAAGGGCATCGAAAGGTAGCCTTCAATATATAAGGGCATCTAAAGGTAGCCTTCAATATGTAAGGGCATCTAAAGTTAGCTTTCAATATGTAAGGGCATCTAAAGGTAGCCTTCAATATATAAGGGCATCTAAAGGTAGCCTTCAATATATAAGGGCATCTAAAGGTCTACTAGCCTTCAATATGTAAGGGCATGTAAAGGTAGCCTTCAAATTGTAAGGGCATTAAAGGTAGCCTTCAATATGTAACGGCATCTAAAGGTAGCCTTCAATATGTATAAGGGCATCTAAAGTTAGCCTTCAATATGTATAAGGGCATCTAAAGTTAGCCTTCAATATGTATAAGGGCATCTAAAGTTAGCCTTCAATATGTATAAGGGCATCTAAAGTTAGCCGTCAATATGTATAAGGGCATCTAAAGGTAGCCTTCAATATGTATAAGGGCATGTAAAGGTAGCCTTCAATATGTAACGGCATCTAAAGTTAGCCTTCAATATGTATAAGGGCATCTAAAGTTAGCCGTCAATATGTAAGGGCATGTAAAGGTAGCCTTCAATATATAAGGGCATCTAAAGTTAGCCGTCAATATGTATAAGGGCATCTAAAGGTAGCCTTCAATATGTATAAGGGCATCTAAAGTTAGCTTTCAATATGTAAGGGCATCTAAAGTTAGCCTTCAATATGTAAGGGCATCTAAAGTTAGCCTTCAATATGTAAGGGCATCTAAAGTTAGCCTTCAATATGTAACGGCATCTAAAGTTAGCCTTCAATATGTAAGGGCATTTAAGTTAGCTTTGAATATATAAGGGCATCTAACGGTAGCCTTCAATATGTAAGGGCATCTAAAGGTAGCCTTCAGTATGTAAGGGCATCTAAAGGTAGCTTTCAATATGTATAAGGGCATCTAAAGTTAGCTTTCAATATGTATAAGGGCATCTAAAGGTAGCCTTCAATATGTATAAGGGCATCTAAAGTTAGCCGTCAATATGTAAGGGCATTAAAGGTAGCCTTCAATATGTATAAGGGCATCTAAAGTTAGCTTTCAATATATAAGGGCATCTAAAGGGAGCCTTCAATATGTATAAGGGCATCTAAAGGGAGCCTTCAATATGTAAGGGCATCTAAAGGGAGCTTTCAATATATAAGGGCATCTAAAGGGAGCCTTCAATATGTATAAGGGCATCTAAAGGGAGCCTTCAATATGTATAAGGGCATCTAAAGGGAGCCTTCAATATGTAAGGGCATCTAAAGGTAGCCTTCAATATGTATAAGGGCATCTAAAGGGAGCCTTCAATATGTATAAGGGCATCTAAAGGGAGCCTTCAATATGTAAGGGCATCTAAAGGGAGCCTTCAATATGTATAAGGGCATCTAAAGGGAGCCTTCAATATGTATAAGGGCATGTAAAGGGAGCCTTCAATATATAAGGGCATCTAAAGGGAGCCTTCAATATGTATAAGGGCATCTAAAGGGAGCCTTCAATATGTAAGGGCATCTAAAGGGAGCTTTCAATATATAAGGGCATCTAAAGGGAGCCTTCAATATGTAAGGGCATCTAAAGGGAGCCTTCAATATATAAGGGCATCTAAAGGGAGCCTTCAATATGTAAGGGCATCTAAAGGGAGCTTTCAATATATAAGGGCATCTAAAGGTAGCTTTCAATATATAAGGGCATCTAAAGGTAGCCTTCAATATATAAGGGCATCTAAAGGTAGCCTTCAATATATAAGGGCATCTAAAGGGAGCCTTCAATATGTAAGGGCATCTAAAGGGAGCTTTCAATATATAAGGGCATCTAAAGGTAGCTTTCAATATATAAGGGCATCTAAAGGTAGCCTTCAATATGTATAAGGGCATCTAAAGTTAGCCTTCAGTATGTATAAGGGCATCTAAAGTTAGCCTTCAGTATGTATAAGGGCATCTAAAGGTAGCTTTCAATATATAAGGGCATCTAAAGGTAGCCTTCAATATGTATAAGGGCATCTAAAGGTAGCCTTCAATATGTATAAGGGCATCTAAAGGTAGCCTTCAATATGTATAAGGGCATCTAAAGGTAGCCTTCAATATGTAAGGGCATCTAAAGGGAGCTTTCAATATGTATAAGGGCATCTAAAGGTAGCCTTCAATATATAAGGGCATCTAAAGGGAGCTTTCAATATATAAGGGCATCTAAAGGTAGCTTTCAATATGTAAGGGCATCTAAAGGTAGCTTTCAGTATGTATAAGGGCATCTAAAGTTAGCCTTCAATATGTAAGGGCATCTAAAGGTAGCTTTCAATATATAAGGGCATCTAAAGTTAGCCTTCAATATGTATAAGGGCATCTAAAGGTAGCTTTCAATATGTAAGGGCATCTAAAGGTAGCTTTCAATATGTAAGGGCATCTAAAGTTAGCCTTCAATATGTAACGGCATCTAAAGTTAGCTTTCAATATGTATAAGGGCATCTAAAGTTAGCCTTCAATATGTAAGGGCATCTAAAGGTAGCTTTCAATATGTATAAGGGCATCTAAAGGTAGCTTTCAATATGTAAGGGCATCTAAAGGTAGCTTTCAATATGTAAGGGCATCTAAAGGTAGCTTTCAGTATGTATAAGGGCATCTACAGTTAGCCTTCAATATGTATAAGGGCATCTAAAGTTAGCCTTCAATATGTAAGGGCATCTAAAGGTAGCTTTCAATATATAAGGGCATCTACAGTTAGCCTTCAATATGTATAAGGGCATCTAAAGGTAGCCTTCAATATGTAAGGGCATCTAAAGGTAGCTTTCAGTATGTATAAGGGCATCTAAAGGTAGCTTTCAATATGTAAGGGCATCTAAAGGGAGCTTTCAATATGTAAGGGCATCTAAAGGTAGCCTTCAATATGTATAAGGGCATCTAAAGTTAGCCTTCAATATGTATAAGGGCATCTAAAGGTAGCTTTCAATATGTATAAGGGCATCTAAAGTTAGCCTTCAATATGTATAAGGGCATCTAAAGGTAGCCTTCAATATGTATAAGGGCATCTAAAGTTAGCCTTCAGTATGTATAAGGGCATCTAAAGTTAGCCGTCAATATGTAAGGGCATCTAAAGTTAGCCTTCAATATGTAACGGCATCTAAAGTTAGCCGTCAATATGTATAAGGGCATCTAAAGTTAGCCTTCAATATGTATAAGGGCATCTAAAGGTAGCTTTCAGTATGTATAAGGGCATCTAAAGGTAGCTTTCAATATGTAAGGGCATGTAAAGGGAGCTTTCAATATGTAAGGGCATCTAAAGGTAGCCTTCAATATGTATAAGGGCATCTAAAGGGAGCCTTCAATATGTATAAGGGCATCTAAAGGTAGCCTTCAATATGTAAGGGCATCTAAAGGTAGCCTTCAATATGTATAAGGGCATCTAAAGTTAGCCTTCAATATGTATAAGGGCATCTAAAGGTAGCCTTCAATATGTAAGGGCATCTAAAGGTAGCCTTCAATATATAAGGGCATCTAAAGGTAGCCTTCAATATATAAGGGCATCTAAAGGTAGCCTTCAATATGTAAGGGCATCTAAAGGTAGCCTTCAATATGTAAGGGCATCTAAAGGTAGCCTTCAATATATAAGGGCATCTAAAGGTAGCCTTCAATATATAAGGGCATCTAAAGTTAGCCTTCAATATGTATAACGGCATCTAAAGGTAGCCTTCAATATGTGACGGCATCTAAAGGGAGCTTTCAATATGTAAGGGCATCTAAAGGTAGCCGTCAAAGTTTTTGTTTAAACTCAAAAAAGCGTATCTTCTCTGGATTGAGAGAGACACATTTATACATTATTTATGTTTCAAAATCAACACAATGTCTAATCGTTGGTATTTTAAGAATTAGGAAATATAGTCTTGGTTGACTGATCGACAAAACAATACCTCAGTGACTGTTGCAGCTAGTGCGGGTTTAAATGGATCGTCCAAAGATCGGTAAAAACGAATAAATGTATCAATTGATGCAACTCATAGAATAAATTAACTTTGGAATAAAATTAAATGTCTTACTTGGTGAATGACATAGCAGAAGCTTGATACCGGGTGCTTGTCGTATTGTACTGCTGGTTTCAAGTTAAGCATTCAGTTTTATAGGTAAGCTGGTAACCCTACCCGTAGACTTGAATAACTATCGCTACTATTGTTACACTATTCAGCTATCCTAACTCACATTTTGGTATTTTTGAATTTTCGCTATTGTTTCCAAAATTAAAATGTCAGTTAGGATAGCGGAATAGTGTAGTAGCGATTGCCGTTCAAGTCTATAGGTAGGCTAATTTTTAGGTTAAAGTACCTTTAAGTTGCATACAATGTCAATGCCATTACAGGTAAACATCAAATAAAGCGAGGGTTCACATGTGCTTTGTGTTGTTGTCTTTTTCTCTAGATCACCATCAAATCCAGATATTTGTTTGATGTCGCTTGTTAAGAAGAACGTCTCTTGTTCCCCAAAGACCTATACCACTTATGAGTTCTTGTCTCGTGGGGGCGCTGTGAAGACGGCCCTGTCAGTGGATGAGTGTACGTGCAAGTAGCCTGACTTACACTCCCTACGTCGCTACGAACTGAGAACATCGATACTAGCTGCATGCTGTTATAACGTGTATTAAATCGATAAATTTCAGCTGGTAGAGCAAAGTAACTGACTAAGATAGACAGGTAACAGCCTTCTAAACTGAATCCATCACAATTTCTACGACGTCGCAGAGTTGCTAGAAATAACTATAGACAAGATGACTTGTAAAGATATTAAACTCTATTCTGTGCAGTTAGATAAACAAAAAAGAGGAATAAAATGATTTAGGAGATAGCGGAAACTATTTACTGGAACTTTATGAACCACACTGGAGACTTTCATTCCTGGACTATATATAAACGATATTCTGTCTATTCTTACAAGATTTGGTAAGATGTATGTTCCCCTCTTCTAAGCATACGTGAAATTGCCATGACTACAAACTGCTATGATCGGAGGGAGCTCTACGATGACGGCAAACTGCTATCAGAGGGGGCTCTACGGTGACGACAAACTGCTATAATCGGAGGGAGCTCTACGGTAACGATAAACTGCTAAGTGCTATCAGAGAGAGCTCTACGGTAACGATAAACTGCTATCAGAGGGGGCTCTACGGTAACGATAAACTGCTATCAGAGGGGGCTCTACGGTGACGACAAACTGCTAGCAGAGGGGTGTCTACGATGACGACAAACTGCGATCAGAGAGAGCTCTACGGTGACGACAAACTGGGAGCTCTACGGTGACGACAAATTGCTATCGGACTCGGAGGGAACTCTACAGTGGCGACAAACTGCTATCGGAGGGAGCTCTACGATCACTTGTATATATTTTCCATGTCATTCAAACTTTTGAAGTTTAAAGTATTGTTTTTATTGTAAAATATTAATAAAAGATGTGGTAACTAAATCTTTGAGAGTAGTGGTTTGTTTCGCCGTTTTACATTAAATTTTATATAAACAGTGATGAAGGATTGATTGGGAGTCAACTGAATGTAACAGGTTTTCAAGCTGATCACCCACGTTAGAAGTAGTCAAAGCGTCGATGTAGGTCGTTTGGTGAGTGAATAACAATATATTGTGTGCCAGGCAACCAATTACATTGAAGTATGTTTACTGTAAAACGTATACACTCTAATAAACTATTACTGTACCAGGTGTTTCGCGCCAAACGTTTTCGTTCACTGTAAAATTATTGTTTTTTAGTTATAGTCTGTTTAAGGTGCGCTGTCCACGATTATTTGGACAATTCTCGACACGTGCTTTTTTGCTCAGTAAAAATTGTTGACAAAAAAGAGACTATAGCCCTCAGGTAAAAGTTGACATTGGCATTGAGAAGTTGTCCTATTGTGTTTAGAGGATTGTAGCATGTGAACTATTAAAGCATCGTAGCCTGGAATGCCTTGCCAAACGTGCCGCCAACATAGTCAAATAAACACCATGTGTGTCTACCTTTGAAGTGATATTGTATTGGTACGTACATACAGGTGTCAGTCCTTTACTTGACTACGGCTAGTTTTCTATTCTGACACTAGAACATTGCCAGGCGTGTGTCATCTGTTTTCCCAGGGATTAAAGACAACATACAATCATTGCAGGTACTAGGTGTAGTCATATCCACTATGGCCAAGCTTACATGTGTAACACATATAGAGGTCGGTAACCTTGAGTTGATATCAACTTGAGTACACCCCCAAGATAGCAGGGGTTGTACCTTTTACTGCGATGTGAACAATTCGGTAAAACAACGGAGAAATAACTGTATGACGGTCGATCAAACGAATTCACAATTGGAAAACGTTTAATACTGCCATGTTGTGATGAAAGCAATAGTTATATCTGAACATATCGAAATATGTTCAGAGGAATTTTACATTATTTTAATATTCAAAATGTCGAAAAGTACTCCTCATTGATATTCGCTAACGATTTTTTTGAATAAATGTTTCAACAAGTGAAATTGTGTTCACATTTTAAAGAAGAAATTCTAGGAAAATATTTTGAAAAAACAAGAATTGTGATAAGGCAAGTATCATAAGCTTAAGCTTGCAAAATTGACATGTCGCGTGACAAGGCTTATAGTCACAACAGTTTACAGAAATTTGAAAATTATTATGCAACTACGGATGTTAGAAATTTTATGAACACAGTGTTAAATTGTTTATTATGTCACGTGACGGTCAGGAGACTGGTTGACATTAGGTTCACTGTCATAAACCGCACAGTAATTGATTTGATGTTCAAGAATTACTTAATTGGAAATTGCTTGCCTATCGCCATGTAAGGCTTATTATTGGCGACTTATTGTTCCACGACGTATCAAGTGAAGTGAACAATTGCATGTTGTGTTTTCGTTGGATATCCATGTGGAACCCAAAATAGCAGTGAAAATACAACTTTAATTACTGTGATTTCTAACACCAACGATGCAATTATTTTTTGATGGAAGAGAAAAATCCAAAACACTTGAATGAAGTGTTTGCTTCTCTATCTCACTTCACTTGTCAGTGATTTGCATAAAAGATAACGACAAACTATCGATGGGACAAGATGATAGTTACGCAAAGTAAACCACTAGTTATTGGTTATTTAAGAAGTTTATTTAAGAAAACTGACAATGCATATTATCTCGAAGATTTGACAAATTTCGACATACTTTTCTGGTTGATTTTTCAATGTCATCTAAATAATGCAAATAGCTCTTCTTAAATGTGATCCCAGTCTGTTTATCAGATTGTGTTCATTTGAAGTATCCATGACGTCATGACTCTGGATCTATCTGACAATACCTAGCTAGAATGAGACACAATTCCTGTCAAATATCAAATCATTTCAAACAGTTCAGTTATTCTAAAATT
This sequence comes from Glandiceps talaboti, assembly GCF_964340395.1. Taxonomy (NCBI): domain Eukaryota; kingdom Metazoa; phylum Hemichordata; class Enteropneusta; family Spengelidae; genus Glandiceps; species Glandiceps talaboti. Next base: position 17,831,957 of record NC_135570.1, read on the forward strand.
CTGTAATTCTCGTCACATATGGTCGTCACCGAAACCAAATACCAAAAACATGCATTTTAAATTCTGCTAACTAAAGTGATTTCTTATATTTGAGTGATTTGAATACAACAACAAAACATGTTACCATAGAAACAAAAATACCGTCACTGACAAACCGTGCTATACCTGGGGAATATTGATTTGGAAAATCAGGATCATGTATTCGTTCTCGCGTAATTTCATCAAACATAGTGAGTTAATACATGGGATCCATAATGCAATAAAGAGAGCTTAACAAAATATCATTAAAACATTATTGAAAACTTAAAGAAGTATACACAGGTGTTTATTTTATTTTTGTCATACAACAAGATAATGACAATCTCCTACACGGTGTGGATACTTGTAAGATGTGGTGACAATCTCCTACACGGTGTGGATACTTGTAAGATGGTGACAATCTCCTACACGGTGTGGATACTTGTAAGATGGTGACAATCTCCTACACGGTGTGGATACTTGTAAGATGGTGACAATCTCCTACACGGTGTGGATACTTGTAAGGTGGTGACAATCTCCTATACGGTGTGGATACTTGTAAGGTGGTGATAATCTCCTACACGGTGTGGATACTTGTAAGATGGTGATAATCTCCTACACGGTGTGGATACTTGTAAGATGGTGATAATCTCATACATGGTGTGGATACTTGTAAGATGGTGACAATCTCCTACACGGTGTGGATACTTGTAAGATGGTGACAATCTTCTACACGGTGTGGATACTTGTAAGATGGTGACAATCTCCTACACGGTGTGGATACTTGTAAGATGGTGATAATCTCCTACACGGTGTGGATACTTGTAAGATGGTGACAATCTCCTACACGGTGTGGATACTTGTAAGATGGTGATAATCTCATACATGGTGTGGATACTTGTAAGATGGTGACAATCTCCTACATGGTGTGGATGTTATGAATATCTCACCGTGACTTCACTTATCGCCTTTTGTTTCAATGAAGTGAGAAAGTTGTTTTAAAAAAGAGTCGACGTCCCAATTGGACTCGAACATTAAATTAGAGTTTAATTTTATTAGACATTTCGATGGCGATCCTTGTTCAGGAATCTGAAAAAATTAGTGAGTTGTGAATAAAAATCCAAAACCCCCAAACAAACAAAACAAACAAACAAACAAACAAACAAAACAAACATTAAATACATTAAAACATAATCCAAATGTGAATGCTGACATTAAAATTACTAAGAGGACAATGGAAACAAATGTGAAAAAATCCTAAAGTAAAAGGTGACCCTCCCCAATCCTATTTTCTAAAATATGGCCCTCCGCGTGAGCCGATTTGTGAAAATTGACCCCTAACCCCCCCCCCCCCCCTAAATACAAATACACCCTTGCTTGGATGAACACTTGGATTTGTGGTATCACTGAATCGGGCCACCCAGTTTCTCAATAAAATGATGTCATTGGAAACTATTATATTAAATTAGCCTTTGACTTGAAATCACAGCACGCGTATTGTATTTGGAATTTGCGATTCGAAAACTTATTTCAAGACTTGAATTAAGTGCAAACTGAGCGTTATACTCGTAAAAGGTACAACCGAACTTTTTAAAGAAGCCAATGCCCCAATGCTGACCGAGAGTACATTGACTTTAGTAGAATTCCCTATAAATCAATCAACCCAAGCTGGCCATAACCCAGTGAGTCATTGGATTGGATAAACTGTCATGGCAATCAACCCAAGCTGGCCATAACCCAGTGAGTCATTGGATTGGATAAACTGTCATGGCAATCAACCCAAGCTGGCCATAACCCAGTGAGTCATTGGATTGGATAAACTGTCATGGCAATCAACCCAAGCTGG